>NC_092335.1:28915000-29117500 GCF_046630445.1 Rutidosis leptorrhynchoides
AGTAAAAGGATTTTTCGGAAAGGCTTAAAGATCAATGAAGTTTTTGATAAGTTTACTACTAATGTGGCGAGATATGAAAGATTCCCCGGTAACAATGATGAAGGGGCAATTGTTATAATAAGTCTTATCGAATGAACAATTGAAGTTGATTTGCTGGAGCTGTGACAAAACTGTCTACTTTGAAAAGGGATTTAAAAGTTATTTTTGCTAATAAATGCTAAAGGGTCTGACACGGATACGTTTTAAACTATGACTTTGGTTTCGAGGGTTTTTCAGGTGCATGACCATGGGTAACATGTGGTTGGATCATCATCTAAATTGTTCATTATTTGAAGTGTCTTCAGGAATTTCGAAGGGTTTGAACACCGATCGTAATCGTTAATATTCATATGATGTTCTAGGATTTTGAATGATACAAATACTTTTCTGGGTTCTATGAATAGAAATGATGTTCTAGCACAGTTTTGAAGTCAAAGTATAGCTTCGAAAGATGTAGGAATCTAAGAATGATGTCTTTTGTTAAATCTTGACTTAGATTTTGATTTGTCAAAATCAAAATATGTAATCAAATTTGGATGAAGATGGTTGTTTTGATTTTTATAAAAGAATATATATTGTTGTGAAAGTAGTGAGTATAGTTGATGATTTGTTGAATCAGAATCGAAGAATGTAACATATTAATTGTGAATTTATATATCTCTCGGGTATTACCTACCCGTTAAAATATTCTCACCATTATCAGTTTGTACAAAAGAATTTTCTTAGTTACAATCTTTATGAAAATATACCTACATATATATTTTCTTAAGATGTAATTATGGATTTAATGAGTTAACATAATATTAATCTCATTTGGTTTTTGACTAGGACTAGAATATTTAATCTCTAAAACTTTTAGAAACTACATATTCTCTGCAGAATATTTCTTCGATGAAGTTATGAATCAATACTTCATCGTTTGTTGTTGTTGGTATTCCTTGGTATCTATGGTGCGTGTGACGTTGATGTTCAAGGTACATATTGTGATGTTGAGGCTTGCGGTGCGGATGTTATTGGTGGTGGTAATGGTGCTGTTGGTGTTGTTGTCGATGATACTGTTGATGCCGGTGATTCTGCTAGTGCTTGTAACCTTTGCACCATATTCTCCAAAGCCACTACCCGAGTGCGAAGCTCGTTGACTTCTTCTACTACACCGGGATGATTGGCGGTTCGGATGAGCGGTTGAATAAGATTCAGAATTTGAGATAGTATATTATCGTGACGAGATACTCTGGAAATGAGAGAGAAAATGGTATTACGAACAGGTTCGCCGGTAAGTGCTTCAGGTTCTTCGCCAAGAGGTCAATGTGGTGGATGGAAGGGATCGCCTTCTTCTTGTCTCCAATGATTAAGTAAGCTACGAACCCATCCCCAATTCATCAAGAATAGGTGATGGCTGATTGGTTGATCCATTCCGGTTACACTGTCTTCAAAATTCAGGTGAATATCCATATCGGAATAGCTGTCGGAGTTTAAGAAATTTGAACTAAATACGGGATCCATCTTGTATAATTAGGGAGATGATTTTTGATATGAATTAGATTATAGAATTTAGTTTGGTATTCTTCAATACATAATTTACATATGTATATATAATACCAAATTCCATAACTGAGCGCGAAGCTCGTTGACTTCTTCTACTACACCGGGATGATTGGCGGTTCGGATGAGCGGATGAATAAGATTCAGAATTTGAGATAGTATATTATCGTGACGAGATACTCTGGAAATGAGAGAGAAAATGGTATTACGAACAGGTTCGCCGGTAAGTGCTTCAGGTTCTTCGCCAATAGGGCAATGTGGTGGATGGAAGGGATCGCCTTCTTCTTGTCTCCAATAATTAAGTAAGCTACGAACCCATCCCCAATTCATCAAGAATAGGTGATGGCTGATTGGTTGATCCATTCCAGTTACACTGTCTTCGAAATTCAGGTGAATATCCATATCGGAATAGCTGTCGGAGTTTAAGGAATTTGAACTAGATACGTGATCCATCTTGTATAATTCGGGAGATAATTTTTGATATGAATTAGATTATAGAATTTAGTTTGGTATTCTTCAATACATAATTTACATATGTATATATAATACCAAATTCCATAAATCACAGAGAAATTTTCGGAAGATGTCAGGAAAAGTTTACAGTAACAGATACGCTAAGATATGAATTTTTGTCTATACACTATTTATGCAATAAATGCAGAAAAACGTGTCTAGACTTAAGAATGATAAGCATGTAATTTCTGAGAAGAAATGATAAGCAAAACTTTTAACATGCATACACGGTCGAAGTCCAGACTTACTAATGCATCTTAACAACTATCAGTTAGACACACTCATGCAAGACCTGGTTCGCTAGGACCAACGCTCTGATACCAACTGTGACGATCGCTCCAAATCCATATGGACAAGCACGCCATTCATCGATTTCATTGCGAGGTATTTGACCTCTATATGATACATTTTGTAAATATTGCATTCTTTTGAAAAGGTACACCATAAATGAATATTTAAATCAAAAGTTTTCGACATCTGATGATTTCTACATATAGACAATCACCGTAATATAATAGTTTACAATAGTTCTTCCGTTGACAATGCAGTCAAAATAAGATACATGTTGATGATTTGGTGAATGCAACGTTTCCTTGAAAAATATGTCATGTAAGACTCCATGTACATAGCTTGTCTAACATATAAGCAAACAGCGGAAGACTTCTAGAGAACCTGAGAATAAACATGCTAACAAGTGTCAACACAAAGGTTGGTGAGTTCATAGTTTTAATGTTTTGCATAATCTGCACATAAAAGTGGATCACAAGATTTCAGTTGTTTCATCCAGAAACGTTTATCAAAATATTCTACAAGATTGAGCACCCTGGTAACTAAACTTAACGAATATATAATTTATACCCTTTGTATATCATCTTAATAATACACGCAAACCAACCTGTACGCTTCTCAAATAGCATACGTCCGGTAAAAGGCTAGTGCTTTAGCTCGGACTGGGATATCAAGCCCTATGGATCCATATACTACTACTCGCGCTCACCAGTTCTTATAACCGGCAGTTACTAGTTACCAAAGCTAAGGGATTTTCGGTTCAAACTCAGTGTAGAATTTAGTATGTACTTGTGTCCATTGCATTTAAAATAAAGTGCATGTATTCTCAGCCCAAAAATATAGATTGCAAAAGCAATTAAAAAGGGAGCAAATGAACCTCACCTTAGCAGCACATAAAGTTGTTCACCGAAATGTGACCGAAACTCGGAATACCCAAATAACCGTAGATCTCAACCTAGAGAACATATGTTGGTCAATAATTGTTTAACAAGCTAGGTCTGGTCATAGTGTATCATAATCCTAATGCTCAAGATCGACATACAAAAGTTATCCAAAGTCGTTTCAAAAGGTCAATTTTGACAATAGTTCAACAAAACGAGACGTACCTTATATAAGGATTCATTTACTCGGTTGGTAATATTCAAAAATCCAATTTATCAATCTTACAAACAAGTTGTTTAAATATTAATTGCAGATTCAAAAGCAATTCCAATTAACGTCAATCATAATTCAGTTGACCATATCGTTTGATTCGTTCATTGAAATTACGCGATTTCTAAATGAAAAGTTATTGATTTTTTGCCAGCTTTTCAAAAACATGCATATCATATACCTTTTATCAGTAATATATATATTTAATTCGTGATTCATCATAAACTGTTTAACGACAAAATTTAGCATACAAGCATGCATAAATATATATACTCGAGCACTAGACATGGATACAAAAATAATATATAAAAGATAAGATATGAATGCTCACGTATCAATATTGTGATTCAATATTGCAGGAAAGTACGTAGACGCAACAGAGATGATAAACACTAGGTTTGACTTGCGAACAATACCCATGAACATTACCCATAATCTCCATAGCTATAACCCATAGTTTCCTTAGCTCTATCCCGCTCGAAAAGCTTGTTTTGAAAATAACTTGCTCATGACCTCGTCGTAGTATTTTTTGTATAATAATACTAATAATAATACTCCTAATTATAAGATTAATAATAATATTAATCTTAATAATAATAATAATAATAATAATAATAATAATAATAATAATAATAATAATAATAATAATAATAATAAATATAGAGAGCAGAGATTGAGATATATGTGTGTGTGTATCGAACAAACTGGCCAATTTATAGAATGTTTCTGAATCCTGACTGCCATGCGATCGCATGGGTTTTATGCATATTTCTCTTGCAATCGCATGGCCCCAAAATCCAGCTCACAAGTTTTTGTTGTTTTGTTTGTCGACATATTTTTATAATATATATAATTTATATTAATTAATTATATATTATATTATATTCACGTGCATAGTTGACTTTTAATTTTTGGTCCGATGACTGGTACGTTTACGCTCAACTAATGTCTCAGTTCCGTTTTCTCGAATGCATTTTCGTTTGCTTAGAAAACTTGTACTTTACGTTTCGTGATTCGTACCTTTGCCAAAATATAATCTTAAATTATCAATAAACTATATTACTCAAAGTATAACTTATACATTTTAGTAATTTGGTCATTTGCTTCTATAAATCATCTCCTCGTTGTTTATTAAAATATATTTAATAATATCGAAACGTTTTATATCTAATTCAATTCTATGCATTATCACATTGTAAAATATATATTTTCGTTTAGAAAAATATAAATTTGTATATAATATTTATTTATCAAACGGAACAATAAATGGGTGTTACTATTGTATACAAAAATAATTTCCAACCTTAATATATATATATATATATATATATATATATATATATATATATATATATATATATATATATTCATATCCATTTATATATTCGTTCGTGAATCGTCGAGCATAGTCAAAAGGGTAATTGAATGTATGAACATAGTTCCAAAATTTTTGAGACTCAACATTACAAACTTTGCTTATCATGTCGGAATCATATAAAGATTAAGTTTAAATTTGGTCAAAAATTTCCGGGTTGTCACAGTACCTACCCGTTAAATAAATTTCGTCCCGAAATTTGATTGGAAAGGTCATGGCTGATAATAAGTATGTTTTCATGACGCATACGAGCTAAAAATTAGAGTTTTATCATCATCAAGTAATATAGAATAAACAATTTGATTACGCGAAGAGTATAAGTGAAGCTATCACAAAAGAGTGAAATGAATAAATGTAGATTCATCATATCTTTTGATGTAGATAGGATTGATTTCCGGATTTCAAGGGATTTAGAGAAAATTTTCGTAATAAGATTTGATTCTTCGATAATTAAGAAAATTTGAATTTTCTTTGATTAAATGCGTAATCTGCCTTGATTGGTATGTCTGATATTTCACTATAAATTGACCTCTTCTGTTTCATTTATTTTCACCACTCCTATAAGCTTCTTCCTTATTTCATACTTCCTAATAGATTGTGAAAATGCTTAATCCAGTTCTGATTCTTGATATTTTCTTGGCTATCGTATCCTTCATTCTTCTTTTTCATCTGCCACCAGAGGAGGTTATTTCCTTCAACTATTACCTTGGGGTTATAGTTTTTTTCATTCTCCCATGTCTTTATATTGCTATACGCATTGATATACACGGTTTGTAATTTCAGGGTTTTTATCGGGCTTTTTATTCTCCATTATATTTCGGAGCTTCATGCTTTTATTTTCTCTTCCCGACCTTAAGTCAAGCGGATAATGGTCCAGAATTCGTAGTTATGCATTTCGGAATGAACATAGTCAATGTTCTAAGAAAGAAATTGTAATGGCGCGATCTTGATTTGTCAAATTGCCAGAATATCCGAAAAAGACCGAGTCATCAAGAAAAATATTTTCTTGATATATTTAGATGTTAAATAGAATGAAAGAGTTATGTAACATGGTTCATGATGAGGGTATGATCTGTGAATCTTTATCACGTTCCATTAGAAACTCAGCATGACTTACTGTAAAATAATCACGTTGATCAAATATCATTATATTATACTAATTTATCCTTCAGTTCCCAACACTACTTCAAAACATTTATATTTTAAATTCAAATTTTTTAGAATTTTAGAAACTAAACAGTTTCTTTTATGATGTAACACAGATAACGCGAAGAGATTAATAATTTCGGATAATAATTGTTATGAAGATATCTTCAGAAATATCGAAGATATTTATAATGAAAGATATGATGATATCTTAGAATTTCTAATATCGAAGGATGATGAAGAAGATTTGTTCGTAAAGGTTTAGAGTCAGGAGCAAGATATTCGTTATTGACTTCAACAGACACTGAATCATTTGGATTCTTTTAAGGCAAGTTTAGTCTTTGTGATTTGTCCACAGCCTCCTTCATGGTCTGCTCAATCCGTTTTCCAGTTTCAAACCTTCTCTTTTTCTCAGCTTTACCACCATACTATTCTTTATCATCAAACTTTTGACTGTTAAGGTCGTTTACAGTTTTTGCTGCTTCATTGGCATTTTTCCAATTTCGCAGAACTAGTTTCGCGGTTTGGGGTGTTTTTCAGAAATTTCACATTCGAAGTAGGTAAGTTTAGAAGATAGCCATTATATGTATATATATAACTGTTGGCGTAGAATTGCTGCGAAATTCTAAATACTGATTGCTAATTCCTGGTAGTTGGTATGGCAATTATTGTTACAAGATGTGGATGAGTACATGATAGGGTTTCAATGAGTATAAGGATTTTTCGGAAAGGCTTAAAGATCAATGAAGTCGTTGATAAGTGATAATGCTAAAAACGAACATATATTTCATAGCATTATCCCTCAAGAAAGACAAGCTTTTAGTTGCAATTGTTTTATTTACAAATGATATTCGTTTAAATAATAAAAGGTGAAGACAAAAGACAGATTCGACGAATTGAAGACGCAAACGACCAAAAAGCTCAAAAGTACAAAGTACAATCAAAGTGGTTCAAATTATTGATGAGAAACGTCTAAAAGTTACAAGAGTACGAGCCGCAAAACGCAAAATACAAGATATTAAATTGTACGCAAGGACGTTCGAAAATCCGGAACCGGGACCAGAGTCAACTCTCAACACTCGACGCAATGGACTAAAAATATCAAGTCAACTATGCACATGAATATAATATAATATATAATTAATTCTTAAAATTATATATATATATATATATATATATATATATATATATATATATATATATATATATATATATATATATATTATATTATATATATAAAACCGTCGGCAAACAAGAAAACAAATCTTTGTGAGCTGGAAAAGCAGGCCATGCGATCGCATGCAAAATACATGCGGTCGCATGGTGAACAGTATCAGCTGACATCCTATAAATTTCGCAGTTTTAAGCCGAATATCTACATACCTTTTTCTCTCTATCTCTCAACATAATATATATATATATATATATATATATATATATATATATATTTATAATTATAATTTTAATTTTAATTTAAATTTAATAATAAGGGTATGTTAGTGAATGTTGTAAGGGTGTAAGTCAAAATTCTGTCCGTGTAACGCTACGCTATTATTAATCATTGTAAGTTATGTTCAACCTTTTTAAATTAATGTCTCGTAGCAAAGTTATTAATATGCTTATTTAATGCCGAAATAATCATGATATTGGGCTAAATATTAAGATTGGGTAATTGGGCTTTGTACCATAATTGGGGTTTGGACAAAAGAACGACACTTGTGGAAATTAGACTATGGGCTATTAATGGGCTTTATATTTGTTTAATTGAATGATAGTTCGTTAATTTAATATAAAGATTTACAATTGGATGTACCTATAAATAACCACATACACTCGATCGGACACGATGAGCGGGATATTTATAAGTACTAATAATCGTTCATTTAACCAGACACGGGAATGGATTAATAGTCAATGGACTTATTAAAACAGGGGTGGATTACATACAAGGAAAATTGGTGTAATTATAGTTTAAGTCCCCAATTAGTTGGAATATTTGACTTCGGATATAAGAATAATTTGACGAGGACACTCGTACTTTATATTTATGACTGATGGACTGTTATGGACAAAAACCAGATGGACATATTGAATAATCCAGGACAAAGGACAATTAACCCATGGTAATAAACTAAAATTAACACGTCAAACATCATGATTACGGAAGTTTAAATAAGCATAATTCCTTTATTTCATATTTTATCGCACTTTTATTTACTGTCGTTTTATTTAATTGCACTTTTAATTATCGTACTTTTTAATTATCGCAATTTTATTTTATTGTCATTTTATTTATCGCACTTTTTATTATCGCACTTTAATTATTGTCATTTACTTTACGTTTTAAATTAAGTTATATTTATTTTTAATATTTTACATTAGGTTTTAACTGTGACTAAAGTTTTAAAATCGACAAACCGGTCATTAAACGGTAAAAACCCCCTTTTATAATAATAATACTACTTATATATATATTTATAAATTTACAAATATAGTTTTAAAAATATAGCGTTAAACTTGGCTAGCTCCCTGTGGAACGAACCGGACTTACTAAAAACTACACTACTGTACGATTAGGTACACTGCCTATAAGTGTTGTAGCAAGGTTTAGGTATATCCACTTTATAAATAAATAAATAACTTGTGTAAAATTGTATCGTTTTTAATAGTATTTCCTAGTAAAATATAAGCTATTTCGTATACACCTCTACGCACATCAAGTATTTTTGGCGCCGCTGCCGGGGAACTGCTTAAACGCTGAAAGCGAAACGCTATATATATATATATATATATATATATATATATATATATATATATATATATATATATATATATAAAAGAGTTTTATTAAGTCATAATCTATTTTTGTAAAAATATACGTTTTAAATATCAAAAATACAAAAATACCAAAAACAAGAAAAAGAAAAATATATCTATATTTTTAAGTTTAGTTAAATTAAAAAGTTTATATTTTTATTTATTGTGAAAAAGTTATAAAACTAATAAGTAATATTTATATACTAAATATATTTATATCTTATATATTTTAACAGAAAAAAATAATATAAATATCACTCGGCCCGACACTGTAGCAGCCCATAATCTGGCCTGAAAACCTAATCCATGCGACCGCATGGAGTTTTAACTCCAATCTCATGCGATCGCATGATTGGATTTGATAGCCCAGGTACCTAGTACGACCAGAATTTGGGTTAGTTTAATAATTATAATTATAATTATTAATTAAAACCCTAATTAGGGTTAATTATTTAATTAATTAGTTTTAGTTTTATTATTTTTGTATTTTAAGTTAAAATTAGTTTTATTAAATATATAAACTTAATACTTTTATAAAATAAATAATATAAAAATAATATTTTTATAAAAATTAGTAATCTTATCATCTTTTGTCTCTTTTTATAAATTGTATATTTTTATTATTTAGTACGTAATTTGTATTTTTATCACTCGTAACTAGTTTTAAGATATAGTATTTGCCGTAGTTATTTTTGTTTCTAGATTTTTAGGCTTTGCCGTAAAATCCCTTAAGTACTTTTTCTTTAGACTAAGATTTAGGTGCTTTAGAATTTTGCGACGCCGTTTTAAGATTTTAGTACTTTTTAAGTTATTAACGTTTTGGATATAGAATTTCGTTAAGCTTTAATACACAACTTTTAATTCTTAGATTTTAGATTTTTAAGTTTCGACGCGCTACATTCTTTTTATTATTTTTTGACTTTTTATTTTTTTACGTTTTTCGACGCACACTTTTTCTTTCTTATTTTTCGACGCTCTAGTTTTTAGGACATAGAATTTTCTATTTCTTCTCTAAAATTTCTCTAAATTTCGACGAAAAATTATTTTAAGCGGTTAAATTTATAGACATTCAAAATTTTCTGGTTCGTAGTAATAGTTGGATTTGTTAGTGGCGAGTTGTGGGCTTCAGATTTAAAGGGTCCTGGCTACCTGCTGCATCTATTGGCTATTCGAAACGTGGGCAAAATCAGAAAAGTCTATTAATTTGATAACTTATATAATTTTTATCTTTTAACTAATAGGATATTCAGTGAATGCACCGAGCAAAACGTTCACCACCTGTAACTCGATCAAGACATCTAGCCAATATTGTCACCGTTGATTTTTCTTTAGAATCGTCATCCAGTCGACCAAGTACTCTAATTCAAATTTCCGATAATCCATTTTTTGAACCCGACCTCATAATTGAGACTCCGGAGGATATTCAGGGACAATTCAGAGATCCTGAACCATTAATCTTTCCTCCGGAACCACCAATCATTCAAACAGAGATTGTCGAGGAACAAACTATTAAATCAGAATCCTCTAGTGATTCAGATTCAACAAATTTAATCATGGAGAATCTGGAACCTCTAAGTATGGAAGACCGAATGAGAGCTAAACGCACTGGCCAAGGTCACGCAATTACTCAACCAGACATTAATGCGCCAGATTATGAAATCAAAGGATAAATCCTACACATGGTGACTAATCAATGCCAATTTAGTGGTGCGCTGAAGGAAGATCCAAACGAACATCTTCGAACCTTTAATAGGATCTGTACTTTATTCAAAATAAGAGAAGTGGTGGATGAACAGATCTATCTCATATTATTTCCCTGGACTTTAAAGGGAGAAGCCAAGGATTAGTTATAATCGTTACCTGAAGGGGCGATTGATACATGGGATGTCTTAGTTGAAAATTTTCTTAAACAATTCTTTCCGGCATCTAAAGCCGTAAGAATTCAAGGAGAAATAGTTACGTTCACACAAAAGCTAAATGAAACTCTATATGAGGCGTGGACAAGATTTGGAAAGTTGTTAAGAGGATGTCCGCAACATGGTTTAGACACTTATCAAATAGTACAAATATTCTACCAAGGATGCGACATCACTACACGAAAATACATCGATATAGCAGCTGGTGGTTCCATTATGAAGAAAACCGCAACTGAAGCTTACAAAATTATTGATAACACTGCTTCCCACTCACATGAATGGCACCAAGAAAAAGATATCATTAGATCATCTAAAGCAGCTAGAGCCGATTCTAGCCATGACTTTGATTCCATTTCAGCAAAGATAGATGCTGTCGAGAGACGAATGGAAAAGATGACTAAAGATATTCACTCAATACGAATTAGTTGTGAGCAGTGTGGAGGACCACATTTGAGAAAAGATTGTCTCAGTATTGAACAAACAATGGAACAAAGAGAGAATGTTTCATAAATAAACCAAAGGCCTGGAAATAATTATCAGAATAATTATCAACCGCCAAGACCAATCTACAATCAAAACCAAAATTATAACCGAAATGTTTCATATAACAACCAACAAGGTCCTAGCAATCAACAAGTATCTAACAATACTTACAATCAGCAAAGACCTATTTTTCAAAATAAACCACCACAAACTGATGATAAAAAGCTAAATTTAGAAGTGTAAGACCCAAATATTTATTGTAGATAATGTATTTATGGTGTACTATGCATGTATGAAGTGTACGAAGCATGTACGTGTTGCTTGCTCGAACGTCGAAGGAAACTGGACGTTGTCTGAAGGAACAAGGAGTGTACGTATCTTTTCAACTCCAAATAAAGTTTGTGTTAATGTTTCAAAGCCTTACCATTGGAAAGGAAATCTTATTACGTTTCCAACGATATTTGATTCATCGAAAACGGAGCTACGGTCAAAAAGTTATGGCCAAAACAAGTTTCTGAAATCTGACCTGCAGAGTGGAGCGGCGCTCCACAAAGTGGCGCGGCGCGCCGATTGGTGCAGAAGCAATTTTCAGCCTTTTTAAAGGCTTTAAATGAAGGGTACTTTGGTCTTTTCACTTGGGGACGGTTTGGGGTCATCAAAACTGATCCTTTGATCAGTTTGGATCACATTCTCACCCACCACAAACACTCTCTTCAAACCCTAGAGTGAGAGGAGAGTTTTAGAGAGAGAGAGCTCCAATTGGAGAAGAAGAAGGGTGTTTCGGGTCAAACCTCGGGTATTAAAGTTGTTCCACTCGTCAACGGCATCATTTTGGCGGTATTGGTAAGTTCTAACTCCGAATTTCATTGTTGATTTTGCTATTCAAAGTTAGGGTTTGAACTTGATTTGTTGATAAACCCATTTAGACTCATGAAGTGACTTTAGTGATGCTAGTAATCGGGTTTATTGTTATTGTTGGTGGATTCCGGTTTGGTGAACAAATTGGTTATGTTTAGAACTTGAAATTGGGTTTAATCACTAGGTTTAGTGATTGTGGAAGTATTGAAACCTAATTAGGGTTATTTGGTTGACTAACTTTGACTTTGGGTCAAATTAGGGTTTGGTGGTGATTATGACCCAATTGGCGATTTAACAAAGTTTATAAACTTAAAATGGATTAAGTTGAAGTGTTAAACCGAGTTAAATATGTTTTGGTGTCAAAACTTGCTAATAGCGTGATATTGACTTCTTATGGGTCAAACTAGGGTTTAAGTGTCATTTTGGGCAAGATAGGTGTTTAACACCTATGATCGGGTTTAAGTGGCGTATTAAGACCATTCTCACTTGTGTTAGTGATTATTGGTTAATTTTGGGCGCGTTTTGTACTTGGAAGTGCATTTGGGTCAAATTTGCACTAAGTGTCAATTTGGGTTGATTTGTGAATCCATTCTAAGTGTATTGTTGTAATTATGATAATGGAATAGGTATTTTCCATTGGCGAGTTGCAGATTATTTGGAAGCTTTCATCAAGACTTCAAGGTGAGTGTTAATATCCTATATGCATATGTATGTGTAGGATGGGTGCGGGTCGGGTGAAGTGATTCTCGGCTATAGAGCTCACTTCACATATAGGTGGGTTTGATGGACTTGTGCATAGGTCCAATTGGCACGGTTGTGCATTTTGGTTGACTACCTTTGGCAAAGTACACATTTTGGGTGTACGTTATCACACGTGGTTGTGAGTGGAATAATTATGCGTATGTGTATATAATGTATTTAATTGTGTCGTATGAATGTGGCATTGTCGCGTTGCTTAAGACACCACATTGTAAAGAAGTGGATGTCGCGTTGTTTAAGACACCACATGGTAAAGAAGTGGATGTCGCGTTGTTTAAGACACCACAATGTATTGGAGTGGATGTCGCGTTGTTTAAGACACCACCCATCGTATCGAATGGCATGTGGAATCGTCGCGTTGTTTAAGACGCCACATTGGAAAGGGTGAGTGAGTCGCGTTGTTTAAGACATCACCCGGGGGATTAGTGACTACGCGTTGATTAAGTAGCACTAACGGATGTTATGAACTCCAACGGTCTTGTATGTACCGTTTCCCTTGTTCGAATTGGTTAACCATGGTTGTATGAATTATGTATTGGCATATTTAATTATGAACTATATGCTATTGGTATTGCTAGCTAATGTGGATTTGCGGTTATTGGTATATGCACGATATGTTGCATGATTGTCGAATTGCTAATTCGTGATTAATGTTGTATTGTCGTGATGTAGTTAACCCTCCGGGTGTAGTTATTGGCGTTGTTCACATTGACGTTGGTGAACTTACCTTATTGATGGTATTATTAGCTTGTTGCTTAGTGATCGTACGGTATACTTAGATTAGCTTGCCTTTAGGCTTGGACGCTCCGGTATGCGGTATTTGTTTATTTATGTGGCGTGTCCATTTTATGCATATATATGTATGTAGTATATTATCATTCACTAAGCGTTAGCTTACCCTCTCGTTGTTGACTCTTTTTATAGATTGCATGCGGACGTTGGCTCGGGTAAGCGCGGGGACTAGAAGACTTGCATAGTTGCTTTAGTGACTTACTTTTGGATCATTTAGGATTGGGTAGCGTATTCCCAATCGCCATGCTCGGCTTTGTTGTATTAAAAGTCTTTTGGTCAAATATTGTATTTCGGTACTTAAGGTGGTAAAATGGGTCGTTGTGGGACCCGCTTCGTAAACTCAATTTTATTAATTAAACGTGCTAGTTTTATATATATGAATTTATGGTTAAAAGCGTTTTGGCTAAAAATGTCGGGAACTAGTCAAACATTTTCGTTAAATTGACTTCCGGGGACAGCGGGCTGTCCAGGTGGTTTGGCGCGCCGCGCACCCACCTGGCGCGCCGCGCAAATGAACTGCACCAGAAATTTTTTTTTATGTTGTGAAATTTAACGGGAATTGTCGTGGTTTGGTTTGGGTTGTTACAAGTGGTATCAGAGCATGGTCTAAGGGATTTAGGTGACTTGAGATAGGTGCCTAGACTTAGACTTTTGTGTGTGCTTAAATTGTTGCGGGACTTGTAGGATTTCGGGTCGGAATGGGTTTAGTTAGTGCCTTGTTTATAGGTCGACTAACGTATATATTAGTAATGCGGATATTATTAATATGCTTTTGTGTTGTGGTAATAATTCTCGCGTGTGTTTGTATCGCGTAGAATTTTGGTTGTGTTTGTTCTTATCATCGAGCGAGGCGGTCGTTGTACTAACGAGTCGATGCGGCGTGTGTGCGTAATAAGAACTTGCAAACCTTATTACGGGTACAAATCGTGTCTAACAAGTGATGTACGACGAGTGGTTAGCAAGATGGGACGGTGTTGTGCGTGCGGTTTTATACGTTCGTGGACTAATCGTTTTGCATTCTTTTGAATGACGACGCGAAACGAGATCGAGGCGAATAACTTGGAGTTTAACGCTAGAGTTGCGGCCGCCGTTGCGGAGCAAATGAGAGCGTTTCGAGAAGAAATGGATAGGAAGTATTCCGAACTTCAAAGTAGTAGTGAAATGAAGCGTTATCTTAAGAGCTTCATGAGGACTAAACCACCGATGTACGACGGGAAACCGGATCCATTGGTAAGCACAACTTGGATTTCGGATGACGAAGGGCGTTTTCGCACGATTGATTGCCCTCCCGAGAAGAAGACGAGGCTCGCAACTAGTTTGTTGCGGGGTAGGGCAAGGGATTGGTTGGATGGTAAGATTGATCTTGTTGGTGGTGAAACGTTTATGGTCTTATCGTGGGACGAGTTTAAGGAGGAATTCTTCGAGGAGTTCCGGACTTCGGCCGATTTGTGGGAATTGCGTAATGAGTTGCGAAACTTGCGACAAGGATCTATGGATTTGAGTACTCTCAAGACGACCTTTATGGCGAAGGCTCGTTTTTGTCCGGAGTATTTGGGAAGTGATCGTTTGTTAATGGGGGATTTTTATTGGACTTTGAATGACGACTTGAAAAGTAAAATTAGTCGTGGTCAAGCGAAATCGTTTTCGGAATTATTCGACTTGGCTAGGGGTTTCGAGTCGCATACACGATCGAAGAAGGGTGAGCCTTCAAGGGATAGAAGGGTTGTTTCTTATGGTGCTCCGAGTAAGAGGACTAAGGGTCCGAGTGTGAGCACGGGTGGTACGCGGACGAGTATATCGAATTCTAGCGCGTCTAGATGTTACAATGGTGGCATGAGGAGTCACAAGTCTTGGGAATGTTCGATGCCGTTTGAGTTTGAGTTGTTAATGCCTTGTGTTGTGCATATTGTTGTTATGGGTGACGTTCCTATTGGAAGTACCCTATGGTGACGTTTGATTGTCGGGCGAAGGGCGTAAGACTTGGTGCGACCAAGCATTCCTTGATATTTGAGAAATGTTTCTACCAAGCCACGGAAATGGTTTTGGTGTTCGATTGTTAAGCGCGTGTTCGCTTTTATGTTGAAGTGATGAACCATGAGGTTCGTCGGGTGGTTGGAACCCTTGAGATCGAGTGTTTTTAATCTCGATGTGTGTTGGTAATGGAGTCTACATGATGCAACATTAGGTGCCTCTTTTATACCTACTAGCGTGGTGTTCGACTCCGATTGTGTTGCGGTACGCTTTCGTTCAAAGTGTATAAGGATTGGTTAAAATCCTTCGTGAACTCGAGGTTAGAGCGAGATGTGGTGATGGGTCGTGTGTACCCAATCGTTGGTAAAGTCTACATTTGGTAGCACTGTACGGTAGTACGAGTTATGGATATGGAACGTAGTTCCAAGTGGGGGAGTTACACTCCCGCACGAGGAAGTTTTAGGGTGAGATTTCGGATAGTGCTTATGGTAGATCCGAAACTTGTGTTGGGACCTAGTTTTTGGTCGATTTGTGGTGGAGTACAATTTTGGTTCAAGTTGTACTATTGGTTCGGATTTAAATTACCACCGAGGTGGTAATGTGGTAAATCTCATTGTGAGATAATGGATGTGTTTGACGAGCAAGGTGAAATCCCTCGGTTAAGGGATGTGTGTGTGTCGGATTCTCTTTTAGAGAATTATTGTTTGGTTCCTATGTTTAATATAGGTGGTTCTTGCTCGATAGTGTAGACGGTTAGCGGTATCCGTTAGAGTTCACTATAGTGTAGCGGAGCGCGATGTTGCACTACTCGTTGTGTGAGGTATTGTTATAGTGGTGAAGCATGACTTTCGGGGTCCGCTGACTTCATCATGAGGTATTGTTATATCGGTGAAGCATGACTTTCGGGTCCGCTGACTTCATCCGGTGTTGAGTGATCTATCAGTTGTTTTATACTCCTATGGTGGGATCGTGAGGACCGTATTGTGTGATTACTGATGCGATAGCCGTATTTCGCTCACATGTCGTTACGGGCGTGACAATGGTCGATTTTGTACGCCTAGGGTTTTAAGTTGTTATAGCCGATTGGACGCTAGCGGTTCTAGTCGTTCGCTTATGATGTTACGGTAGTTGCGTATTGGTTGTATTATGCGCTACAAGGGATGTTTAGTGATTGATGTTATCCGTAAGGATTCGTTTGGTTCGGTCTTCATTGTTTCGGATTGTTGACTTTAAGTTGAGACTTGGTTGCTTTTAGCGTTGTCCTTGGTAAAGGTACGCTAAGGAATTGATACATCGGTACGAGATGGGTCGAGTTTTTCCCGATATGGGAAATTGAGCAGGTTTCAGTGCTCGGATTGTGGTATTGATAAATCACGGTTGACGACTTTAGTTGTTGAAAGTGATCCATTGGGAAGAATGGTCTAGGAAAGTTCGTATTGGGACTTGAGTGAGGATCGTTAAGCAGGTCCGGATTGTTTAAGTGGAGAAGATCACGAGGACGTGATCGAGTTTAAGTGGGGGAGAGTTGTAAGACCCAAATATTTATTGTAGATAATGTATTTATGGTGTACTATGCATGTATGAAGTGTACGAAGCATGTACGTGTTGCTTGCTCGAACGTCGAAGGAAACTGGACGTTGTCTGAAGGAACAAGGAGTGTACGTATCTTTTCAACTCCAAATAAAGTTTGTGTTAATGTTTCAAAGCCTTACCATTGGAAAGAAAATCTTATTACGTTTCCAACGATATTTGATTCATCGAAAACGGAGCTACGGTCAAAAAGTTATGGCCAAAACAAGTTTCTGAAATCTGACCTGCAGAGTGGAGCGGCGCTCCACAAAGTGGCGCGGCGCGCCGATTGGTGCAGAAGCAATTTTCAGCCTTTTTAAAGGCTTTAAATGAAGGGTACTTTGGTCTTTTCACTTGGGGACGGTTTGGGGTCATCAAAACTGATCCTTTGATCAGTTTGGATCACATTCTCACCCACCACAAACACTCTCTTCAAACCCTAGAGTGAGAGGAGAGTTTTAGAGAGAGAGAGCTCCAATTGGAGAAGAAGAAGGGTGTTTCGGGTCAAACCTCGGGTATTAAAGTTGTTCCACTCGTCAACGGCATCATTTTGGCGGTATTGGTAAGTTCTAACTCCGAATTTCATTGTTGATTTTGCTATTCAAAGTTAGGGTTTGAACTTGATTTGTTGATAAACCCATTTAGACTCATGAAGTGACTTTAGTGATGCTAGTAATCGGGTTTATTGTTATTGTTGGTGGATTCCGGTTTGGTGAACAAATTGGTTATGTTTAGAACTTGAAATTGGGTTTAATCACTAGGTTTAGTGATTGTGGAAGTATTGAAACCTAATTAGGGTTATTTGGTTGACTAACTTTGACTTTGGGTCAAATTAGGGTTTGGTGGTGATTATGACCCAATTGGCGATTTAACAAAGTTTATAAACTTAAAATGGATTAAGTTGAAGTGTTAAACCGAGTTAAATATGTTTTGGTGTCAAAACTTGCTAATAGCGTGATATTGACTTCTTATGGGTCAAACTAGGGTTTAAGTGTCATTTTGGGCAAGATAGGTGTTTAACACCTATGATCGGGTTTAAGTGGCGTATTAAGACCATTCTCACTTGTGTTAGTGATTATTGGTTAATTTTGGGCGCGTTTTGTACTTGGAAGTGCATTTGGGTCAAATTTGCACTAAGTGTCAATTTGGGTTGATTTGTGAATCCATTCTAAGTGTATTGTTGTAATTATGATAATGGAATAGGTATTTTCCATTGGCGAGTTGCAGATTATTTGGAAGCTTTCATCAAGACTTCAAGGTGAGTGTTAATATCCTATATGCATATGTATGTGTAGGATGGGTGCGGGTCGGGTGAAGTGATTCTCGGCTATAGAGCTCACTTCACATATAGGTGGGTTTGATGGACTTGTGCATAGGTCCAATTGGCACGGTTGTGCATTTTGGTTGACTACCTTTGGCAAAGTACACATTTTGGGTGTACGTTATCACACGTGGTTGTGAGTGGAATAATTATGCGTATGTGTATATAATGTATTTAATTGTGTCGTATGAATGTGGCATTGTCGCGTTGCTTAAGACACCACATTGTAAAGAAGTGGATGTCGCGTTGTTTAAGACACCACATGGTAAAGAAGTGGATGTCGCGTTGTTTAAGACACCACAATGTATTGGAGTGGATGTCGCGTTGTTTAAGACACCACCCATCGTATCGAATGGCATGTGGAATCGTCGCGTTGTTTAAGACGCCACATTGGAAAGGGTGAGTGAGTCGCGTTGTTTAAGACATCACCCGGGGGATTAGTGACTACGCGTTGATTAAGTAGCACTAACGGATGTTATGAACTCCAACGGTCTTGTATGTACCGTTTCCCTTGTTCGAATTGGTTAACCATGGTTGTATGAATTATGTATTGGCATATTTAATTATGAACTATATGCTATTGGTATTGCTAGCTAATGTGGATTTGCGGTTATTGGTATATGCACGATATGTTGCATGATTGTCGAATTGCTAATTCGTGATTAATGTTGTATTGTCGTGATGTAGTTAACCCTCCGGGTGTAGTTATTGGCGTTGTTCACATTGACGTTGGTGAACTTACCTTATTGATGGTATTATTAGCTTGTTGCTTAGTGATCGTACGGTATACTTAGATTAGCTTGCCTTTAGGCTTGGACGCTCCGGTATGCGGTATTTGTTTATTTATGTGGCGTGTCCATTTTATGCATATATATGTATGTAGTATATTATCATTCACTAAGCGTTAGCTTACCCTCTCGTTGTTGACTCTTTTTATAGATTGCATGCGGACGTTGGCTCGGGTAAGCGCGGGGACTAGAAGACTTGCATAGTTGCTTTAGTGACTTACTTTTGGATCATTTAGGATTGGGTAGCGTATTCCCAATCGCCATGCTCGGCTTTGTTGTATTAAAAGTCTTTTGGTCAAATATTGTATTTCGGTACTTAAGGTGGTAAAATGGGTCGTTGTGGGACCCGCTTCGTAAACTCAATTTTATTAATTAAACGTGCTAGTTTTATATATATGAATTTATGGTTAAAAGCGTTTTGGCTAAAAATGTCGGGAACTAGTCAAACATTTTCGTTAAATTGACTTCCGGGGACAGCGGGCTGTCCAGGTGGTTTGGCGCGCCGCGCACCCACCTGGCGCGCCGCGCAAATGAACTGCACCAGAAATTTTTTTTTATGTTGTGAAATTTAACGGGAATTGTCGTGGTTTGGTTTGGGTTGTTACAAGAAGATATGATGTCAAAGCTAGTTGAATCTCAAACGCAGTTTTTCACATCTCAGAAACAAACGAATGAACAAAATGCCCAAGCATTTAGAAATCAACAAGCTTCTATTCAAAATTTGGAACAAGAAGTAAGCAACCTAGCAAGGTTGATAGGTGAAAGAAAACCAGGAAGTTTAGCAAGGTTGATAGGTGAAAGAAAACCAGGAAGTTTACTTAGTGATACAAATGCTAACCCCCGGAATCAAACAGCTAAAGCCATTACCACAAGAAGTGGTATTACACTTAAACCACCTGAAATACCTGTAATTTCTGATGACGCTATTCCTACTCCACAAGAACCACAATCTGAGCAAGATAAGGAAACAGAACCGGTAGTTGAAAAGGTTAATGAAGATAACACAGTTAAGGCAAAACCTTATGTTAAACCATACCAACCACCACTTCCTTACCCGAGTAAAATGAGAAAAGAGAGACTTGAAGCCGAGCAATCTAAATTCTTGGATATGTTTAAACAAATAAATGTCAATCTTCCTTTCATTGATGTGATTTCAGGAATGCCTAGATATGCTAAATTTCTGAAAGATCTAATCACAAATAGAAAGAAAATGGAAGAACTCTCGGCTGTTACTATGAATGCAAATTGTTCTGCAGTACTATTGAATAAGATACCAGAAAAACTTTCAGATCCAGGAAGTTTCACAATTCCATGTTTTCTGGGTAGTCTTAGTTCAATAGAAGCATTGGCAGACTTAGGTGCTAGTATAAATTTAATGCCGTATTCACTATACGCTAAACTAGACCTTGGAGAATTGAAACCAACAAGAATAAGTATACAACTAGCCGATCGATCAGTAAAATATCCTAGAGGGATAATGGAAAACATGCTAGTTAAAGTTGGTACTTTAGTATTTTCAGTAGATTTTGTTATTCTGGACATGGAAGAAGATTCTCGAGTTCCTCTCATATTAGGAAGACCATTCTTAAACACGGCTAAAGCAATAATAGACGTGTTCGGTAAGAAACTGACCCTAAGTATAGAGGACTAGAGTGTTACCTTTTCTGTTGATAGAGCCATGCAACAACCGCAATCTGCAGATTATACATGTTATTATATTCAAACTATATATTCACATGCAGAATTGTTAGAAGAATTTCCAGAATTACAAGGAACAGGAGAATGTTCTTTAGGAGAAGGAACAGAACCAATTGATGAAGCTGAAATGTTAGCTACACTTATGGCTAATGGATATGAACCAACAACAGAAGAAATTCATATGCTAAAAGAAGAAGACAGATATTGATACAAATCATCGATAGAAGAACCACCGACATTAGAGTTAAAGCCACTTCTAAACCATTTGGAATATGCTTATTTACATGGTGAATCTGAATTACCTGTAATAATATCGTCTTCTCTTACTGAAAATGAAAAATCTCAACTCATTTCTGTGCTAAAAGCTCATAAACCAGCTATTGCATGGAAGATTCATGTTATTAAGATTCATGTTATTAAAGGAATAAGTCCTTCGTATTGCACACATAAAATCCTTATGGAAGAAGGTCATAAAACGTTGCAACGCCAACGAAGACTAAATCCGAATATGCAAGATGTTGTTAAGAAAGAAATTATTAAACTGCTAGATACAGGTTTAATTTATCCAATTTTTGATAGTCCATGGGTAAGCCCAGTTCAATGTGTACCTAAGAAGGGTGGCATGACTGTCATCACAAATGAGAAAAATGAGCTTATTCCTACTAGGACTGTAACAGGATGGCGTGTTTGTATTGATTATAGAAAATTAAATGACGGCACCAGAAAAGATCACTTTCCCTTACCTTTCATTGATCAAATGTTGGAAAGATTAGCCGGAAATAGTTACTATTGTTTTCTTGACTGTTTTTCTGGATACTTTCAAATTCCAATAGCACCCGAGGACCAAGAGAAAACCACATTCACGTGCCCTTATGGTACTTTTGCTTACAAACGCATGCCATTTGGACTTTGCAACGCCCCTGCAACCTTTCAAAGGTGCATGATGGCGATTTTTCACGACACGATAGAAGAATGCATGGAAGTATTCATGGATGACTTTTCAGTCTTCGGTGATACTTTTGAAACATGTCTAGTTAGTCTTGAACGAATGCTTATTAGATGCGAACAATCAAATCTAGTACTTAATTGGGAGAAATGCCATTTCATGGTTAAAGAAGGCATCGTTCTTGGTCATAAAATTTCAAAGGAAGGAATTGAAGTGGATAGAGCTAAAGTAGATGTAATTACTAAACTTCCACATCCCACCAATGTTAGAGGAGTTAGGAGTTTTCTAGGGCATGCCGGTTTTTACCAATGTTTCATAAAAGATTTTTCTAAAATTGCCACTCCTATGAATAAACTCCTAGAAAAGGATGCTCCATTCATCTTTTCAGATGAATGCATCAAATCTTTTAATATTCTTAAAGAAAAACTAACTAATGCGCCGATCATGATAACTCCAAATTGGAATCTACCATTTGAACTCATGTGCGATGCAAGTGATTTTGCAATGGGAGCCGTTTTAGGACAAAGGATTGAAAAATGATTTCAACCTATTTATTACGCTAGTAAGACATTACAAGGAGCAGAAACGAATTACACAACTACTGAAAAAGAACTCCTTGCTATTGTCTTTACTTTTGACAAATTTCGTTCATATCTTGTTCTAGCTAAAACGGTGGTCTATACCGACCATTATGCTCTTAGATACCTATTTTCAAAACAAGATGTTAAACCACAATTAATCTGTTGGATCTTACTCTTACAAGAGTTCGATATTGAAATCCGAGATAAAAAGGGGGCAGAAAATCTCGCAGCTGATCATCTTTCTCGTCTTGAAAATCCTGAATTAGAAGTTCTAAATGAATCGGCTATACAAGATAACTTTCCTGATGAATATCTTTTGAAGATAGATTATAGTGAAATTCCATGGTTTGCAGACTATGCAAACTACTTAGTATGTGGATTCCTTAAAAAAAGGTTGTCGTACCAAAAACGAAAGAAATTCTTTAGTGATATAAAACACTATTTCTGGGAAGATCCACATTTGTTTAAAAGTTGTCCCGATGGAATAATACGCCGATATGTATTCGGAGATGAAGCTAGTCAAATCTTAAACCATTGTCACACAGGACCAACAGGAGGGCATTATGGGCCTCAACTCACAGCAAGAAAAGTTTACGATGCTGGATTCTATTGGCCTACAATTTTCAAAGACGCACACCTTCTTTGCAAATCCTGTGATGCTTGTCAAAGGGCCGGAAAAATAAGTCAACGTGATGAAATGCCACAAAATATCATTCAAGTATGTGAAGTATTTGACGTTTGGGGTATTGACTTTATGGGTCCATTTCCAAAATCTCATAATAATCTCTACATTCTCGTTGCCATTGACTATGTATCTAAATGGGCGAAAGCACAAGCTCTCCCGACTAACGATGCACGAGTTGTAGTCAACTTCTTAAAACGTCTTTTTACAAGGTTCGGAACACCGAAAGCTTTAATAAGTGATCGGGGTACTCATTTTTGTAATAATCAACTTGAGAAAGTTCTCAAAAGATATGGAGTAACTCATAAAATCTCAACCGCTTATCATCTACAAACAAGTGGACAAGTTGAAAATACCAACCGAGCTTTAAAACGTATTTTAGAGAAAACCGTAGGATCAAATCCGAAGGAATGGTCCATGAAATTGGAGGATGCACTCTGGGCTTTTAGAACAGCCTACAAAACTCCAATTGGAACCACACCTTTCAAACTCGTTTATGGAAAAGCATGTCACATTCCAGTAGAAATTGAACACAAAGCATTTTGGGCTTTGAAGACATGTAATCTTGATTTACATGAAGCCAGACGTCTACGGTTAAGTCAACTAAACGAATTAGAAGAATTAAGACATGAAGCATATGAAAATTCGTTAATCCATAAGGAAAGAACGAAGAAATGGCATGATAAAAGAATCAGAAGTTCAAAAGAATTTAAAGAAGGAGACAGAGTTCTTCTTTTCAATTCACGATTCAAGTTATTTCCTGGAAAATTGAAATCAAGATGGTCTGGACCATTCATAGTCAAAAGAGTTTTTCCGTACGAAACAATAGAGTTAATAAATTCAAATGGAATTGAATTTAAGGTTAATGGTCACAGAGTTAAACATTACATAGATAATCTAATGGAAGTTGAAGATGAAGTTAATCACAATTTCGACACCACAGCTAACTAAGTGTGGGAAGGTTCGAATCTTTTTAGTATAAAAGTTATTTCTATTAGAGTTAGATATTCTGTTTTCGTGTAGTTTTTGAGAATGGAATCCGAATGGTCTTTCCCTAGCAGACCCTAAAGAACTAGTCTTCTCCCTCCATTCTGAATTTTTATTTTCTTTTAGGTTTTACGAGATGAAGAATTCCTTTGATCTGAACCATGGTCTAATGCTACACGCTATGATTACCAAACGTAATAATGACACACTTCCAAGTGACCTGGTGTCAGTAATAAGAGCCAAAATGGACGGAGTAAGAAAAGAACTCAGAAAAGATCATCATAAGATACATTTTGGTAAAGGAAAATCAAAATCCGCAACAAAAAGAAGAGCACGACACCTTGAAAGATGTTATAAATGCGGAAAATGGTCACACGAAGGTAAATGTTCAAATAATCAAACATATTCAAATACCGAATTTGTTACTCTATGCAGAGAAGGACCGTTTATATGTTTAGAAGAAAAGATATTGAAGAATCGAGGTTATGCTTACGTAGCTATGGAAAATCAAATCACACGACTCTCCTATGAGTCAGCTAAAGCAGGTCTCTGAGAATTCTTCCTCATAGGTAAGTATGTACATTTTTTATTTTTATTTTTATTGCTTTTAACCTTTTGATAATAAACGCTGAATCGTTCGCTATAAAGTATTAAATTGATATTCAATAAAATTATGTATGCGTAACTGAAATTATTGATATCATACAAAAATTTATTACATCACTGCGAAATTTACCGTTTATTCTTAAGGTATAAATATCTTTAATCAATCAACCCAAAATATTTCAAAAATTCGTCAGGAGTAAAACTAGGTTATGGAACTGAAATTACTTTACCGAAAAGAGGGGCGTATATTTTTGATAATATTTGATTGATTAAAGTGGGATAAAAGACCAAAAAGATTTTTAATTTTAATTTTTACCCTATTTTTAATATATAAATATTAAATTAATATTGTAAACTTTTTAAAATCTATATATTTAAGTTTGTAAATATTTGAAAAATTAATATTTTTAATATAAGTTTGTATGTATAAAAATATTAATGATATGAATTTTTAATTTTATGCATTTTAAATTTAAGTTTGGTGTGAATTTAAAAACAAAAATGTACTTTATTTCATTAATTTAAAAATGTGATTTCTAAAAATTCGTCGTGAGTTGAAAACTAGGCCGTTGAACCAAAATTGCTTTACTCAAGGGAGGGACGAGAAATTTTATTATCATTATTTTTAATCTTATTGAATTAAAGGATGCCAAAAACATTAAAAAACCCAAAAATCTTTGCTTTTAAAACCGCTCTTAAAAATGATAAATTTTAAAATTTTGTCGAGAGGCGGACTAGGACAACGATCCGAAACGCCCTCATTCTAAAAGAAACAAAATTTTAAAATTTATTAATTTATGTTTTCTTAGTTGAAGGTTTTTATATATAAAAAAAAACCGGACTCCATGCGATCGCATGGGGTTTCCCCTTCATTTCCATGCGGTCGCATGGACTTAAAAATCTGGACAGGATCAAAACTTCCAGCGACTGCTTTCTGTCTCACACCACCACACACACAAACACACAAGCAAACACACACATATCACTCTATCCATTTTTTCACCAAATTCAACCAAATTTCGTCCTACAATCCGCTCTAATCATGCCTAGGTTCGGATTTTTTAGCAAGAAGGTAAAAATTACACCCCTAAAACTCTTAAATTCCCTAGTTTTTGTGATAATTGCCAATATTTTACCTAATTTGATTTTGTTAATTTCTAGTGTAATTAGAGTTAAATTGGTAGTATATTATGCATGTGTAACCTAGATTGATGCTATTTAACATGATTTGAAGCCAAAAACTTTAAAAATTTTAGGAATCTAGGGTTTGTGTTCTTGAGTAATTTGTTGCTTTTTGATATAAACATGTTATGGCCAATTTTTTTCATGAATTATTGCTAAATTAAGTAGTGTAACATGTTTAGGTAGCTAAATGATCTAAACTTTGATCCTAAACATGATTTTTGAAAATTAAAGTAGACTTTTTAGGTCTAAAATTCATGAACTTGATTAATTTGATGTAAATGCCATTTGAAACTTATTTAATTGCTAGTAATGGTTATTTTAACATGTTATTTGAGTTGAATGCTTATGAACTTTGTAAACATTTTCATATATTTATTTGAAAAAGTGTAGAATTGTTAAAATTATGAAATGTGTATAAGTTTAATTTTGATTGAACATATTATTATAATTGTTTTAAGTTGTTATTTTGCTAACACTAATGCATATTTGGATGCACAAATTTTGTGTTTTGCAGAAAAATACCGATACTGATGGTGCATCATCATCATTTAGGCAACCTGCTCCAGAACCTGAACCAGAAATGCAATATGAGCCACAATATGAACCAGAACCTGAACAGGAGCAACAACAGGAACAACAACAACCTGATCAACACGTACCATATTATGATCCGCAACTAGAATATGTTAATGCCTACGTAATGTTTCTGATTCATCCGATAGTAGAACACCCAACGATTCATGAAGCACAGTTGCATCCCAATTTGCGATTTGATCGAAGCTGGAGAGATTACCCAACATATCAAAGTAACAAATTCAAACTAGTGACGAAAAATGTAGAAGTACCGAGGACAATCGATTGGGAGCCTTTGGAAAGGGTCCAACTAGTTAACTCATTTAGACTGCATCTGATCCAAAGGTATGGCAGCTCTTCTTTTCCCGATTGGGAACGTTTTTTCACCATTCGTAGGCCTGTATATAAAGAGTGGTGCGTTGAGCTTATGAGTACTATTTCACTTAATGCGGATGTAGTTAGGTTAGATGATAGAAGTTTTCTTAGATTTTTACTTGGCCGTAGGATGTATAGGATGTCCATGCTGGACATGGCCAGGGCTTTACAGATTTACACTCCTGGTGAATTACTACTACCCGATTGTACAAATTTGATTTATCATGGGGAGCGGGTAGATAGGAATTTTGACGCGGACGCCGTCTGGAGGCGTATGTCATCTTTATAATGTTTTTACACTGGGAGGAAGACACTCCTATTTAGATATTAACAAAGCAGAGCAACGTATTATACATAGATTTTAGCTAATTCGATTACACAAAGAGGTAAAAACAAGGAGAAGATGACCTTACACGACTTATTTTACCTTAAGTGTATTCGAAACCCAAGAAGCTTTGTTAATATTCCTTACTGTGTTGGTTTTTATCTGTCCAAAGTAGTGGCAGGAATACAGAACGGGGTAGTAATAGGAGGAGGTATTTTTGTTACTCTCATTGGAGAGTATTTGGGTATAGATAGGGATCAAGGGGGTCCACTGATGGTGTGTAGGGAACAGGTAGATACTTTAGGATTGAAGGTCTATCAGGGTGCTAAGGTATTAAAGAACAGACACAATCAGGCAGTACCATATGTGTAGTGACCCGAACTTTTCCATGTTTATATATATTAATTGAGATTTATGTTTACATGATTAAATGTTTCCAACATGTTAAGCAATCAAACTTGTTAAGACTTGATTAATTGAAATAGGTTTCATATAGACAATTGACCACCCAAGTTGACCGGTGATTCACGAACGTTAAAACTTGTAAAAAAACTATATGATGACATATATATGGTTATATATATAGTTAACATGATATTATGATAAGTAAACATATCATTAATTATATTAACAATGAACTACATATGTAAAAACAAGACTACTAACTTAATGATTTTGAAACGAGACATATATGTAACGTTTATCGTTGTAACGACATTTAATGTATATATATCATATTAAGAGATATTCGTACATCATAATATCATGATAATATAATAATTTAAAATCTCTTTTGATATTATAAACATTGGGTTAACAACATTTAACAAGATCGTTAACCTAAAGGTTTCAAAACAACACTTACATGTAACGACTAACGATGACTTAACGACTCAGTTAAAATGTATATACATGTAGTGTTTTAATATGTATTTATACACTTTTGAAAGACTTCAATACACTTATCAAAATACTTCTACTTAACAAAAATACTTACAATTACATCCTCGTTCAGTTTCATCAACAATTCTACTCGTATGCACCCGTATTCGTACTCGTACAATACACAGCTTTTAGATGTATGTACTATTGGTATATACACTCCAATGATCAGCTCTTAGAAGCCCATGTGAGTCACCTAACACATGTGGGAACCATCATTTGGCAACTAGCATGAAATATCTCATAAAATTACAAAAATATGAGTAATCATTCATGACTTATTTACATGAAAACAAAATTACATATCCTTTATATCTAATCCATACACCAACGACCAAAAACACCTACAAACACTTTCATTCTTCAATTTTCTTCATCTAATTGATCTCTCTCAAGTTCTATCTTCAAGTTCTAAGTGTTCTTCATAAATTCCAAAAGTTCTAGTTTCATAAAATCAAGAATACTTTCAAGTTTGCTAGCTCACTTCCAATCTTGTAAGGTGATCATCCAACCTCAAGAAATCTTTGTTTCTTACAGTAGGTTATCATTCTAATACAAGGTAATAATCATATTCAAACTTTGGTTCAATTTCTATAACTATAACAATCTTATTTCAAGTGATGATCTTACTTGAACTTGTTTTCGTGTCATGATTTTGCTTCAAGAACTTTGAGCCATCCAAGGATCCATTGAAGCTAGATCCATTTTTCTCTTTTCCAGTAGGTTCATCCAAGGAACTTAAGGTAGTAATGATGTTCATAACATCATTCGATTCATACATATAAAGCTATCTTATTCGAAGGTTTAAACTTGTAATCACTAGAACATAGTTTAGTTAATTCTAAACTTGTTCGCAAACAAAAGTTAATCCTTCTAACTTGACTTTTAAAATCAACTAAACACATGTTCTATATCTATATGATATGCTAACTTAATGATTTAAAACCTGGAAACACGAAAAACACCGTAAAACCGGATTTACGCCGTCGTAGTAACACCGCGGGCTGTTTTGGGTTAGTTAATTAAAAACTATGATAAACTTTGATTTAAAAGTTGTTATTCTGAGAAAATGATTTTTATTATGAACATGAAACTATATCCAAAAATTATGGTTAAACTCAAAGTGGAAGTATGTTTTCTAAAATGGTCATCTAGACGTCGTTCTTTCGACTGAAATGACTACCTTTACAAAAACGACTTGTAACTTATTTTTCCGACTAGAAACCTATACTTTTTTTGTTTAGATTCATAAAATGGAGTTCAATATGAAACCATAGCAATTTGATTCACTCAAAACAGATTTAAAATGAAGAAGTTATGGGTAAAACAAGATTGGATAATTTTTCTCATTTTAGCTACTTGAAAATTGGTAACAAATCTATTCCAACCATAACTTAATCACTTGTATTATATATTATGTAATCTTGAGATACCATAGACACGTATACAATGTTTCGACCTATCATGTCGACACATCTATATATATTTCGGAACAACCATAGACACTCTATATGTGAATGTTGGAGTTAGCTATACAGGGTTGAGGTTGATTCCAAAATATATATAGTTTGAGTTGTGATCAATACTGAGATACGTATACACTGGGTCGTGGATTGATTCAAGATAATATTTATCGATTTATTTCTGTACATCTAACTGTGGACAACTAGTTGTAGGTTACTAACGAGGACAGCTGACTTAATAAACTTAAAACATCAAAATATATTAAAAGTGTTGTAAATATATTTTGAACATACTTTGATATATATGTATATATTGTTATAGGTTCGTGAATCAACCAGTGGCCAAGTCTTACTTCCCGACGAAGTAAAAATCTGTGAAAGTGAGTTATAGTCCCACTTTTAAAATCTAATATTTTTGGGATGAGAATACATGCAGGTTTTATAAATGATTTACAAAATAGACACAAGTACGTGAAACTACATTCTATGGTTGAATTATCGAAATCGAATATGCCCCTTTTTATTAAGTCTGGTAATCTAAGAATTAGGGAACAGATACCCTAATTGACGCGAATCCTAAAGATAGATCTATTGGGCCTAACAAACCCCATCCAAAGTACCGGATGCTTTAGTACTTCGAAATTTATATCATATCCGAAGGGTGTCCCGGAATGATGGGGATATTCTTATATATGCATCTTGTTATTGTCGGTTACCAGGTGTTCACCATATGAATGATTTTTATCTCTATGTATGGGATGTGTATTGAAATATAAAATCTTGTGGTCTATTATTATGATTTGATATATATAGGCTAAACCTATAACTCACCAACATTTTTGTTGACGTTTTAAGCATGTTTATTCTCAGGTGATTATTAAGAGCTTCCGCTGTCGCATACTTAAATAAGGACGAGATTTGGAGTCCATGCTTGTATGATATTGTGTAAAAACTGCATTCAAGAAACTTATTTTGTTGTAACATATTTGTATTGTAAACCATTATGTAATGGTCGTGTGTAAACAGGATATTTTAGATTATCATTATTTGATAATCTACGTAAAGCTTTTTAAACCTTTATTGATGAAATAAAGGTTATGGTTTGTTTTAAAATGAATGCAGTCTTTGAAAAACGTCTCATATAGAGGTCAAAACCTCGCAACGAAATCAATTAATATGGAACGTTTTTAATCAATAAGAACGGGACATTTCAGTTGGTATCCGAGCGTTGGTCTTAGAGAACCAGAAAATTTGCATTAGTGTGTCTTATCGAGTTTGTTAGGATGCATTAGTGAGTCTGGACTTCGACCGTGTTTTCTTTAAAAATGATTGCTTAACATTTTTGTTGGAAACTATATATTTTTAACATATGAATATTATGTGATATATTAATCTCTTAACGTGTTTGATATTATGTGATAGATGTCTACCTCTAGAACAAGTCCCATTGACTCACCTAATAATAATGAAGAGTCAAATGTAAATTGGAATGATTTGTGGACTGATTCACAAGTTCCCGAAGAGGAACCGGAAGAAGAGTCGGAACCGGAAGAAGAATCGGAACCGGAAGAAGAATCGGAACCGGATGAAGAAATAGAACCGGTGGGGGAAATAATAAAACGGTTAAGTAAAAGAAAATCCTCAACCAACCGACCAAAGTTAATTATGGTCAATGGTGTTTCCGCCAAGGAAGCAAAATATTGGGAGGATTACCAATTCTCCGATGAATCGGATTCCGACGAGAATTCCGATGATGTTATAGAAATTACCCCAACTGAATTTAAAAAAGCAAAAGAAAATAATAAGGGAAAGGGCATAAAAATAGAGAAATCTAATTCCAACCCCGATGAACTTTATATGTATCGTCAACCCCCGAAGTCCTTAAGTTGTAACAATGACCCGGGAACCTCTAAACCACCAGGTTTTTCTAAACCAATGTGGAAAATTACGGCTCGTATTAGGGGAACATCATATATCCCTAGAAACTTGGCAAAACGAACCAAAACCGAAGAAGAAGAAACAAGCGAGTCGGAATAAGATAGTTGTATTCGTGTGGTGTAATATATGTAATATAGTGTGCTTATGCTTTATGATATATGTAAAAATTGCTTGTATTAATAAGTATTTTTTTTATGAAACTAACTCTTGTCTATTTTACAGTTTAAAAACACAAAATGGATAGACAACCCAATATTTTAAGAGACCTACCCGGAGACATGATTGATGAAATCTTGTCTAGAGTCGGCCAGAATTCTTCGGCACAACTATTTAAGGCGAGATCAGTTTGTAAGACATTCGAAGAACGTTCCAAGAATGTCTTGGTTTATAAGAGACTTTCGTTTGAAAGATGGGGGATATCACATTGGGAAACCCATAAGTTACGATGTGTTTACTTTGACGCATATATTGCGGGGAACCCAAATGCTATTTTACGCAACGGGTTAAGAAATTATTTTGACTCAATATATCCGAATATTGGACTTCGTGATTTAGAAAAAGCGGCTAACATGCAACATAAAGAAGCATGTTATGCTTACGGATTAGTAATGTTCGCTTCTCACCAAAGTGAGAACAAGAACATCGGGCTACAACTATTAAACAAAACGTTTCCACAAGTGACGGAGTCGGTAATTGGGGTAAGAAATGAGGTTTTTAGATTATTACGGGACTGTTGGACATTACGTAACCCTCGTCCCTTTGATGACGTTACAACACGCTGTCTTATCAACGGCCATAACGGTTATGTTGCACAAGACCAAGGATGGGAAGTAGTCCTAGTAAAACCAGAATGCATGACTTGTTTCTGGACGTATGAATTACGTGTCTTTATTGCCTTTGCCGAACGACTTGTGTACTAGCTAGAATTGTCTTCACAACTATCTTGTATCAAAGTTATTGTGTGCTATATTTCATGCTTTATGTAAAATAAGCGGTATTGTAAGTTTGTAAAATATTGTATAAAAGTTTGAACGCGAAATATTAATACAATCAGTTTTTCATATAGAATTGTAGTAGTTGAATTGTATATTAGCTACTAAGTATGAACTTAACGGGTAGGTACTACCCGAATTTAAACTTATAAAATGCTAATATGAAGAAAAAGCTTTTATAAATGAGTTCATATTATGCTACGAAATACTATTAACTACTCTTAATATTCTGTATGATTAACTTGTTCCATTTAACTATTTTGAAGGAAATGGCACCGACTACTCGACACACCGTGAATATGAATGAAGAGGAATTCCGTACTTTTCTAGCTTCAAACATAGCCGCAGTACAGGCTGCGCTACATACCAACAATAACCTTGGATCTAGCAGTACAGGAAATCGTGTAGGATGCACCTACAAAGAATTCACTGCCTGCAAACCTTTGGAATTTGATGGAACCGAAGGACCGATCGGATTGAAACGGTGGACCGAGAAGGTTGAATCGGTGTTTGCCATAAGTAAGTGTACTGAAGAGGACAAAGTGAAGTACGCTACGCATACCTTCACAGGTTCTGCGTTAACATGGTGGAATACCTATCTAGAGCAAGTGGGACAAGATGATGCGTACGCACTACCGTGGTCAGCATTTAAGCACTTGATGAACGAGAAGTACCGTCCCAGAACCGAGGTCAATAAGCTCAAGACAGAACTTAGAGGGTTACGAACCCAAGGATTTGATATTACCACGTACGAAAGACGATTCACAGAATTGTGCCTATTGTGTCCGGGAGCATTCGAAGATGAGGAAGAGAAGATCGACGAGTTTGTGAAAGGATTACCGGAAAGAATCCAAGAAGATATAAGTTCACACGAGCCCGCCTCCATACAACAGGCATGTAGAATGGCTCACAAACTCGTGAACCAAATTGAAGAAAGAATTAAAGAACAGACTGCTGAAGAGGCCAATGTGAAGCAAGTCAAAAGAAAGTGGGAGGAAAACGGTGATAAGAATCACCAATACAACAACAACAGCAATTACAACAATAATCGCAACAATTATCCCAACAATCGCAACATCAATCGCAACTACAACAAACGGCCCAACAACAACAACAACAACAACAACAGCAACTACAACAATCATCCCAACAACAATAATAACCGCAACAACAACAACAATCAGAAGCAGCTATGCCAAAGGTGTGAAAAGAATCACTCGGGGTTCTGCACCAAATTTTGCAACAAGTGTAAAAGAAATGGTCATAGCGCGGCGAAGTGTGAGGTCTACGGACCAGGGGTTAATAGAACGAAAGGAACAAATGGTGTCGGAACGAGTAATGGCGGAGCAAGTAGTGTCGGAGCAAGTTATGCCAATGTAGTTTGTTATAAATGTGGAAAACCAGGCCACATTATTAGAAATTGCCCGAACCAGGAGAACACGAATGGACAAGGCCGTCGAAGAGTTTTCAATATTAATGCGGTAGAGGCACAGGAAGACCCGGAGCTTGTTACGGGTACGTTTCTTATTGACAATAAATCTGCTTACGTTTTATTTGATTCGGGTGCGGATAGAAGCTATATGAGTAGAGATTTTTGTGCTAAATTAAGTTGTCCATTGACGCCTTTGGATAGTAAATTTTTACTCGAATTAGCAAATGGTAAATTAATTTCAGCAGATAATATATGTCGGAATCGAGAAATTAAACTGGTTAGCGAAACATTTAAGATTGATTTGATACCAGTAGAGTTAGGGAGTTTTGATGTGATAATCGGTATGGACTGGTTGAAAGAAGTGAAAGCGGAGATCGTTTGTTATAAAAATGCAATTCGCATTATACGAGAAAAAGGAAAACCCTTAATGGTGTACGGAGAAAAGGGCAACACGAAGCTACATCTTATTAGTAATTTGAAGGCACAAAAACTAATAAGAAAAGGTTGCTATGCTGTTCTAGCACACGTCGAGAAAGTACAAACTGAAGAAAAGAGCATCAATGATGTTCCCATTGCAAAAGAATTTCCCGATGTATTTCCGAAAGAATTACCGGGATTACCCCCACATCGATCCGTTGAATTTCAAATAGATCTTGTACCAGGAGCTGCACCAATAGCTCGTGCTCCTTACAGACTCGCACCCAGCGAGATGAAAGAACTGCAAAGCCAATTACAAGAACTTTTAGAGCGTGGTTTCATTCGACCAAGCACATCACCGTGGGGAGCTCCTGTTTTGTTTGTCAAGAAGAAAGATGGTACATTCAGGTTGTGTATCGACTACCGAGAGTTGAACAAACTTACCATCAAGAACCGCTACCCACTACCGAGAATCGACGACTTATTTGATCAACTACAAGGCTCGTCTGTTTATTCAAAGATTGACTTACGTTCCGGGTATCATCAAATGCGGGTGAAAGAAGATGATATTCCAAAGACTGCTTTCAGAACACGTTACGGTCATTACGAGTTTATGGTCATGCCGTTTGGTTTAACTAATGCACCAGCTGTGTTCATGGACCTTATGAACCGAGTGTGTGGACCATACCTTGACAAGTTTGTCATTGTTTTCATTGATGACATACTTATTTACTCAAAGAATGACCAAGAACACGGTGAACATTTGAGAAAGGTGTTAGAAGTATTGAGGAAGGAAGAATTGTACGCTAAGTTTTCAAAGTGTGCATTTTGGTTGGAAGAAGTTCAATTCCTCGGTCACATAGTGAACAAAGAAGGTATTAAGGTGGATCCGGCAAAGATAGAAACTGTTGAAAAGTGGGAAACCCCGAAAACTCCGAAACACATACGCCAGTTTTTAGGACTAGCTGGTTACTACAGAAGGTTCATCCAAGACTTTTCCAGAATAGCAAAACCCTTGACTGCATTAACGCATAAAGGGAAGAAATTTGAATGGAATGATGAACAAGAGAAAGCGTTTCAGTTATTGAAGAAAAAGCTAACTACGGCACCTATATTGTCATTGCCTGAAGGGAATGATGATTTTGTGATTTATTGTGATGCATCAAAGCAAGGTCTCGGTTGTGTATTAATGCAACGAACGAAGGTGATTGCTTATGCGTCTAGACAATTGAAGATTCACGAACAAAATTATACGACGCATGATTTGGAATTAGGCGCGGTTGTTTTTGCATTAAAGACTTGGAGGCACTACTTATATGGGGTCAAAAGTATTATATATACCGACCACAAAAGTCTTCAACACATATTTAATCAGAAACAACTGAATATGAGGCAGCGTAGGTGGATTGAATTATTGAATGATTACGATTTTGAGATTCGTTACCACCCGGGGAAGGCAAATGTGGTAGCCGATGCCTTGAGCAGGAAGGATAGAGAACCCATTCGAGTAAAATCTATGAATATAATGATTCATAATAACATTACTACTCAAATAAAGGAGGCGCAACAAGGAGTTTTAAAAGAGGGAAATTTAAAGGATGAAATACCCAAAGGATCGGAGAAGCATCTTAATATTCGGGAAGACGGAACCCGGTATAGGGCTGAAAGGATTTGGGTACCAAAATTTGGAGATATGAGAGAAATGGTACTTAGAGAAGCTCATAAAACCAGATACTCAATACATCCTGGAACGGGGAAGATGTACAAGGATCTCAAGAAACATTTTTGGTGGCCGGGTATGAAAGCCGATGTTGCTAAATACGTAGGAGAATGTTTGACGTGTTCTAAGGTCAAAGCTGAGCATCAGAAACCATCAGGTCTACTTCAACAACCCGAAATCCCGGAATGGAAATGGGAAAACATTACCATGGATTTCATCACTAAATTGCCAAGGACTGCAAGTGGTTTTGATACTATTTGGGTAATAGTTGATCGTCTCACCAAATCAGCACACTTCCTACCAATAAGAGAAGATGACAAGATGGAGAAGTTAGCACGACTGTATTTGAAGGAAGTCGTCTCCAGACATGGAATACCAATCTCTATTATCTCTGATAGGGATGGCAGATTTATTTCAAGATTCTGGCAGACATTACAGCAAGCATTAGGAACTCGTCTAGACATGAGTACTGCCTATCATCCACAAACTGATGGGCAGAGCGAAAGGACGATACAAACGCTTGAAGACATGCTACGAGCATGTGTTATTGATTTCGGAAACAGTTGGGATCGACATCTACCGTTAGCAGAATTTTCCTACAACAACAGCTACCATTCAAGCATTGAGATGGCGCCGTTTGAAGCACTTTATGGTAGAAAGTGCAGGTCTCCGATTTGTTGGAGTGAGGTGGGGGATAGACAGATTACGGGTCCGGAGATTATACAAGAAACTACCGAGAAGATCATCCAAATTCAACAACGGTTGAAAACCGCCCAAAGTCGACAAAAGAGCTACGCTGACATTAAAAGAAAAGATATAGAATTTGAAATTGGAGAGATGGTCATGCTTAAAGTTTCACCTTGGAAAGGCGTTGTTCGATTTGGTAAACGAGGGAAATTAAATCCAAGGTATATTGGACCATTCAAGATTATTGATCGTGTCGGACCAGTAGCTTACCGACTTGAGTTACCTCAACAACTCGCGGCTGTACATAACACTTTCCACGTCTCGAATTTGAAGAAATGTTTTGCTAAAGAAAATCTCACTATTCCGTTAGATGAAATCCAAATCAACGAAAAACTCCAATTCATCGAAGAACCCGTCGAAATAATGGATCGTGAGGTTAAAAGACTTAAGCAAAACAAGATACCAATTGTTAAGGTTCGATGGAATGCTCGTAGAGGACCCAAGTTCACCTGGGAGCGTGAAGATCAGATGAAGAAGAAATACCCGCATCTATTTCCAGAAGATTCGTCAACACCTTCAACAGCTTAAAATTTCGGGACGAAATTTATTTAACGGGTAGGTACTGTAGTGACCCGAACTTTTCCATGTTTATATATATTAATTGAGATTTATGTTTACATGATTAAATGTTTCCAACATGTTAAGCAATCAAACTTGTTAAGACTTGATTAATTGAAATAGGTTTCATATAGACAATTGACCACCCAAGTTGACCGGTGATTCACGAACGTTAAAACTTGTAAAAAAACTATATGATGACATATATATGGTTATATATATAGTTAACATGATATTATGATAAGTAAACATATCATTAATTATATTAACAATGAACTACATATGTAAAAACAAGACTACTAACTTAATGATTTTGAAACGAGACATATATGTAACGTTTATCGTTGTAACGACATTTAATGTATATATATCATATTAAGAGATATTCGTACATCATAATATCATGATAATATAATAATTTAAAATCTCTTTTGATATTATAAACATTGGGTTAACAACATTTAACAAGATCGTTAACCTAAAGGTTTCAAAACAACACTTACATGTAACGACTAACGATGACTTAACGACTCAGTTAAAATGTATATACATGTAGTGTTTTAATATGTATTTATACACTTTTGAAAGACTTCAATACACTTATCAAAATACTTCTACTTAACAAAAATGCTTACAATTACATCCTCGTTCAGTTTCATCAACAATTCTACTCGTATGCACCCGTATTCGTACTCGTACAATACACAGCTTTTAGATGTATGTACTATTGGTATATACACTCCAATGATCAGCTCTTAGCAGCCCATGTGAGTCACCTAACACATGTGGGAACCATCATTTGGCAACTAGCATGAAATATCTCATAAAATTACAAAAATATGAGTAATCATTCATGACTTATTTACATGAAAACAAAATTACATATCCTTTATATCTAATCCATACACCAACGACCAAAAACACCTACAAACACTTTCATTCTTCAATTTTCTTCATCTAATTGATCTCTCTCAAGTTCTATCTTCAAGTTCTAAGTGTTCTTCATAAATTCCAAAAGTTCTAGTTTCATAAAATCAAGAATACTTTCAAGTTTGCTAGCTCACTTCCAATCTTGTAAGGTGATCATCCAACCTCAAGAAATCTTTGTTTCTTACAGTAGGTTATCATTCTAATACAAGGTAATAATCATATTCAAACTTTGGTTCAATTTCTATAACTATAACAATCTTATTTCAAGTGATGATCTTACTTGAACTTGTTTTCGTGTCATGATTTTGCTTCAAGAACTTTGAGCCATCCAAGGATCCATTGAAGCTAGATCCATTTTTCTCTTTTCCAGTAGGTTCATCCAAGGAACTTAAGGTAGTAATGATGTTCATAACATCATTCGATTCATACATATAAAGCTATCTTATTCGAAGGTTTAAACTTGTAATCACTAGAACATAGTTTAGTTAATTCTAAACTTGTTCGCAAACAAAAGTTAATCCTTCTAACTTGACTTTTAAAATCAACTAAACACATGTTCTATATCTATATGATATGCTAACTTAATGATTTAAAACCTGGAAACACGAAAAACACCGTAAAACCGGATTTACGCCGTCGTAGTAACACCGCGGGCTGTTTTGGGTTAGTTAATTAAAAACTATGATAAACTTTGATTTAAAAGTTGTTATTCTGAGAAAATGATTTTTATTATGAACATGAAACTATATCCAAAAATTATGGTAAAACTCAAAGTGGAAGTATGTTTTCTAAAATGGTCATCTAGACGTCGTTCTTTCGACTGAAATGACTACCTTTACAAAAACGACTTGTAACTTATTTTTCCGACTAGAAACCTATACTTTTTTTGTTTAGATTCATAAAATGGAGTTCAATATGAAACCATAGCAATTTGATTCACTCAAAACAGATTTAAAATGAAGAAGTTATGGGTAAAACAAGATTGGATAATTTTTCTCATTTTAGCTACGTGAAAATTGGTAACAAATCTATTCCAACCATAACTTAATCAACTTGTATTATATATTATGTAATCTTGAGATACCATAGACACGTATACAATGTTTCGACCTATCATGTCGACACATCTATATATATTTCGGAACAACCATAGACACTCTATATGTGAATGTTGGAGTTAGCTATACAGGGTTGAGGTTGATTCCAAAATATATATAGTTTGAGTTGTGATCAATACTGAGATACGTATACACTGGGTCGTGGATTGATTCAAGATAATATTTATCGATTTATTTCTGTACATCTAACTGTGGACAACTAGTTGTAGGTTACTAACGAGGACAGCTGACTTAATAAACTTAAAACATCAAAATATATTAAAAGTGTTGTAAATATATTTTGAACATACTTTGATATATATGTATATATTGTTATAGGTTCGTGAATCAACCAGTGGCCAAGTCTTACTTCCCGACGAAGTAAAAATCTGTGAAAGTGAGTTATAGTCCCACTTTTAAAATCTAATATTTTTGGGATGAGAATACATGCAGGTTTTATAAATGATTTACAAAATAGACACAAGTACGTGAAACTACATTCTATGGTTGAATTATCGAAATCGAATATGCCCCTTTTTATTAAGTCTGGTAATCTAAGAATTAGGGAACAGATACCCTAATTGACGTGAATCCTAAAGATAGATCTATTGGGCCTAACAAACCCCATCCAAAGTACCGGATGCTTTAGTACTTCGAAATTTATATCATATCCGAAGGGTGTCCCGGAATGATGGGGATATTCTTATATATGCATCTTGTTATTGTCGGTTACCAGGTGTTCACCATATGAATGATTTTTATCTCTATGTATGGGATGTGTATTGAAATATAAAATCTTGTGGTCTATTATTATGATTTGATATATATAGGCTAAACCTATAACTCACCAACATTTTTGTTGACGTTTTAAGCATGTTTATTCTCAGGTGATTATTAAGAGCTTCCGCTGTCGCATACTTAAATAAGGACGAGATTTGGAGTCCATGCTTGTATGATATTGTGTAAAAACTGCATTCAAGAAACTTATTTTGTTGTAACATATTTGTATTGTAAACCATTATGTAATGGTCGTGTGTAAACAGGATATTTTAGATTATCATTATTTGATAATCTACGTAAAGCTTTTTAAACCTTTATTGATGAAATAAAGGTTATGGTTTGTTTTAAAATGAATGCAGTCTTTGAAAAACGTCTCATATAGAGGTCAAAACCTCGCAACGAAATCAATTAATATGGAACGTTTTTAATCAATAAGAACGGGACATTTCAATATGATGGTCATCATCCACAGGTAGAGAGAGGTTCAGATGAGGAAATGGAGGAAGCAGATGACATTAGGGATGTCATTAGGGAGTCTATGACTGACGTCTACCAGCGTATAGATGAGGTAGAAATGACAAACCAGGATAGACATAGTCGGTACGAGCAGTGGCAAGCCGAGAATGTGTACGAGTATTTCAGGCAACGACATCATGATAGATGGCACTATCATCAGCATCAGATCATGAGCCAGCTATCACCTCAGGTACCAAATAACTACGTACCGACCCGACCTACTTACTATCCTCCATACAAGCCCGATATGCGACCACCATTTACTCTCTACGACCTTAACCAGGCCTATCAGTACACCTATAACCAACCGTGGAACCCGCCCGACGACATGAACTGGAACCCCTATCCATATTGATATAGTTCCGTTGGTGATTTCTATGATTTTTATCTTTTTATTATTTTTATTATTTTTATTTATTTATGTTTAAACATATAATATTGTGATACTTTTATGTAAGTTTTAACATTTTTATTATGTTGTACTAATATTTCATATTTGATTTGAAAGTGGGATTTTAAGTCCCATTTCAAATTACCATGCATATTATTATTTGTATGTATGTATATTGTCAATTGTACACAACAGGGTAAAACAGCGCATTTTCAAAGACTGACATTAAGTTCAGCAAAAGCTACTAATTTTGACGACAAAACGAAAAACAAATGTGATGTAACAACAAGACGGAATGAACAAATGATGTGCACCATTTATCATTCAACAAACAAACGCCAATATGTTTGGAAACTTTGATAAAATTTAATCATTTTTCTAAGCTAATCACCCTCAATAATTTAAATTGTTAATGATTTCTTGCAAATGAGGGCATTGCAAGATCTTAAGTGTGGGAAGGGGTTAAATTCTTTCAAATTTTTAAAATTTTTAAATTTAAACACTTGATTACCATTAAAAATACTAGTAACGCAGTAGTTGTATTAGAATCCAGTGCTCTCTGATAATAAAGAACAACCCTAGTCTTATATACTGACTACCCAATTCTAGTAAAATTTTTCAAAATTTTCAAATAAATGAATTCAAAATCATGTTTATACATATTTATGAACGATAAAACTAGGTGTTAACACCGAAATTATTGTTACCTCGGAAAGGACATAAATTGAGAAACAACCCAAAATGTTAGAATTCATTTAAAATGAAATAGAGGACAATAAAAAGGCAAAGAAAGGAAAATAAAAGCCAAGTGTGGGAAAAATTTACCAAGTTATTTAAAACATATATCACATATTTTTGTACAAATAATTGAAGATACTTTTTTTTTGGACAAAATTAACCGTTTTACCCAGTAAATTGTAATATATTTGAAAGAAAGATGGATCTACACGATGAATCAATTCCATCATTAAAAGGAAGTAAAGTCATTCGAAAAAGACACGCGCTTCTTGATTTTGGTCAGGAAGTTGTCGTCCAGACCAGCTGTAGGTTGACGAAAAATGTAGAAAAGTCATCTCGAAAATCAGGTGGAAATCCACGGACCTCAGCATCAAACAGGGTCGCCAAGTGGTCAGACTTATCCTAACCATGAGAGGATATGTCTCGTACAATGGGGGGCACCATACAAATTAGCTTATAAGACTAATGAATCAGATCCCCAGAAAGGATAATCTCCTTAAAGATCAAAAATCAGCTTTTAAGACTGATATTACTCAATCCTTGAGATTGACCTTAAAGATTGAGAATTACAAACTCATGGAATTCGATGATATCTAAACTCGAGCTTGAACGAGAAAATATTTTGATTAAATTACAAACCGATTTGTTTTCTGAAAACCCCATTTTCAATGCATTCATTACCATTGAACGTAAAATCCTAGGAATTCACCTGGAATTCATTTGGTCACCTGAATCAAATCGGGTGTCAACTGTAAGAACGGTGGTTGCATAGCAAGGTCGAAGACAGGACCTTGTGCCAGACCAAAAAACTATAGGGTGATCTTTACTATTGCTATACAAAGGATAGTAATTACATCCGACATGTTATAGACCATAATCAAAAGCATGTCACCGGACATTGCCTTAACAGTTGCTTGTTCAACGCTTTCCTTTACAACCGGACGGTAGTTTACCGAAAGGTAATATACGGAGCAAGTATACTGGACATGTTGCTTTCCTAATACAAGCTTAGCAAGTGGGTGACACAAAACCTCAAGTTTTGAGCTAAAATTTTCAAATCTGAAACCCACAAAACCCACAAAAACAATTTGCAAACACCGGTGAAGGGTTATTCCGGAAAACTTATCTAGGGTAAAAGCTAGATTAAATTTTCAAAAGATCAAATGTTTTCATAAAGATCCAATTTCCTTAAGGATCTAAATTTTCATAGTCATGTGGGACTGTAAACCACAACGTTACTATCATTGTTTATACCGCCAAATCAAAATCACTGATGTACAAAGTGTGAAGAATAAAGAAGTGATTCTAGTATTTTTATTTCAAGACTATATTGCTTGAGGACAAGCAACTCTCAAGTGTGGGAATATTTGATAATGCTAAAAAAGAAACATATATTTCCTAGCATTATCCCTCAAGAAAGACAAGCTTTTAGTTGCAATTGTTCTATTTACAAGTGATATTCGTTTAAATAATAAAAGGTGAAGACAAAAGACAGATTCGACGAATTGAAGACGCAAACGACCAAAAAGCTCAAAAGTACAAAGTACAATCAAAGTGGTTCAAATTATTGATGAGAAACGTCTAAAAGTTACAAGAGTACGAGCCGCAAAACGCAAAATACAAGATATTAAATTGTACGCAAGGACGTTCGAAAATCCGGAACCGGGACAAGAGTCAACTCTCAACGCTCGACGCAACGGACTAAAAATTTCAAGTCAACTATGCACATGAATATAATATAATATATAATTAATTCTTAAAATTATATATATATATATATATATATATATATATATATATATATATATATATATATATATATATATATATATATATATATATATATATATATATATTATATATAAAACCGTCGGCAAACAAGAAAACAAATCTTTGTGAGCTGGAAAAGCAGGCCATGCGATCGCATGGCCTGGAAGTGCAAAATCCATGCGGTCGCATGGTGAACAGTATCAGCTGACATCCTATAAATTTCGCAGTTTTCAGCCGAATATCTACATACCTTTTCTCTCTATCTCTCAACATAATATATATATATTTATAATTATAATTTTAATTTTAATTTAAATTTAATAATAAGGGTATGTTAGTGAATGTTGTAAGGGTGTAAGTCAAAATTCTGTCCGTGTAACGCTACGCTATTATTAATCATTGTAAGTTATGTTCAACCTTTTTTAATTAATGTCTCGTATCTAAGTTATTATTATGCTTATTTAATGCCGAAATAATCATGATGTTGGGCTAAATATTAAGATTGGGTAATTGGGCTTTGTACCATAATTGGGGTTTGGACAAAAGAACGACACTTGTGGAAATTAGACTATGGGCTATTAATGGGCTTTATATTTGTTTAATTGAATGATAGTTCGTTAATTTAATATAAAGATTTATAATTGAATGTACCTATAAATAACCACATACACTCGATCGGACACGATGGGCGGGATATTTATAAGTACTAATAATCGTTCATTTAACCGGACACGGGAATGGATTAATAGTCAATGGACTTATTAAAATAGGGGTGAATTACATACAAGGAAAATTGGTGTAATTATAGTTTTAGTCCCCAATTAGTTGGAATATTTGACTTCGGATATAAGAATAATTTGATGAGAACACTCGCACTTTATATTTATGACTGATGGACTGTTATGGACAAAAACCAGATGGACATATTGAATAATCCAGGACAAAGGATAATTAACCCATGGTAATAAACTAAAATCAACACGTCAAACATCATGATTACGGAAGTTTAAATAAGCATAATTCCTTTATTTCATATTTTATCGCACTTTTATTTACCGTCGTTTTATTTAATTGCACTTTTAATTATCGTACTTTTTAATTATCGCAATTTTATTTTATTTTCATTTTATTTATCGCACTTTTTATTATCGCACTTTAATTATTGTCATTTACTTTACGCTTTAAATTAAGTTATATTTATTTTTAATATTTTACATTAGGTTTTAACTGCGACTAAAGTTTTAAAATCGACAAACCGGTCATTAAACGGTAAAAACCCACTTTTATAATAATAATACTACTTATATATATATATATTTATAAATTTACAAATATAGTTTTAAAAATATAGCGTTAAACTTGGCTAGCTCCCTGTGGAACGAACCGGACTTACTAAAAACTACACTACTGTACGATTAGGTACACTGCCTATAAGTTTTGTAGCAAGGTTTAGGTATATCCACTTTATAAATAAATAAATAACTTGTGTAAAATTGTATCGTTTTTAATAGTATTTCCTAGTAAAATATAAGCTATTTCGTATACACCTCTACGCACATCAATAAGTTTACTACTAATGTGGCGAGATATGAAAGATTCCCTGGTAACAATGATGAAGGGGTAATTGTTATAATAAGGCTTATCGAATGAACAATTGAAGTTGATTTGCTGGAGCTGTGACAAAACTGTCTACTTTGAAAAGGGATTGAAAAGTTATTTTTGCTAATAAATGCCAAAGGGTTTGACACGGATACGTTTTAAACTATGACTTTGGTTTCGAGGGTTTTTCAGGTGCATGGCCGTGGGTAACATGTGGTTGGATCATCATCTCAATTGTTCATTATTTGAAGTATCTTCAGGAATTTCGAAGGGTTTGAACACCGATCGTAATCGTTAATATTCATATGATGTTCTAGGATTTTGAATGATACAAATACTTTTCTGGGTCTATGAATAGAAATGATGTTCTAGTACAGTTTTGAAGTCAAAGTATAGCTTCGAAAGATGTAGAAATCTAAGAATGATGTCTTTTGTTAAATTTTGACTTGGATTTTGATTTGTCAAAATCAAAATATGTAATCAAATTTGGATGAAGATGGTTGTTTTGATTTTTATAAAAGAATATATATTGTTGTGAAAGTAGTGAGTATAGTTGATGATTTGTTGAATCAGAATCGAAGAATGTAACATATTAATTGTGAATTTATATATCTCTTGGGTATTACCTACCCGTTAAAATATTCTCACCATTATCAGTTTGTACAAAAGAATTTTCTTAATTACAATCTTTATGAAAATATACCTACATATATATTTTCTTTAGATGTAATCATGGATTTAATGAGTTAACATAATATTAATCTCATCTGGTTTTCGACTAGGACTAGAATATTTAATCTCTAAAACTTTTAGAAACTACATATTCTCTGCAGAATATTTCTTCGATGAAGTTATGAATCAATACTTCATCGTTTGTTGTTGTTGGTATTCCTTGGTATCTATGGTGCGTATGACGTTGATGTTCAAGGTACATATTGTGATGTTGAGGCTTGCGGTGCGGATGTTGTTGGTGGTGGTAATGGTACTGTTGGTGTTGTTGTCGGTGGTACTGTTGATGCCGGTGATTCTGCTGGTGCTTGTAACCTTTGCACCATATTCTCCAAAGCCACTACACGAGCGCGAAGCTCGTTGACTTCTTCTACTACACCGGGATGATTGGCGGTTCGGATGAGCGGATGAATAAGATTCAGAATTTGAGATAGTATATTATCGTGACGAGATACTCTGGAAATGAGAGAGAAAATGATATTACGAACAGGTTCGCCGGTAAGTGCTTCAGGTTCTTCACCAAGAGGGCAATGTGGTGGATGGAAGGGATCGCCTTCTTCTTGTCTCCAATGATTAATTAAGCTACGAACCCATCCCCAATTCATCCAGAATAGGTGATGGCTGATTGGTTGATCCATTCCGGTTACACTGTCTTCGGAATTCAGGTGAATATCCATATCGGAATAGCTGTCGGAGTTTAAGGAATTTGAACTAGATACGGGATCCATCTTGTATAATTAGGGAGATGATTTTTGATATGAATTAGATTATAAAATTTAGTTTGGTATTCTTCCATACATAATTTACATATGTATATATAATACCAAATTCCATAAATCACGGAGAAATTTTCGAAAGATGTCAGGAAAAGTTTACAGTAACAGATACGCTAAGATATGAATTTTTTTCTATACACTATTTATGCAATAAATGCAGGAAAATGTGTCTAGACTTAAGAATGATAAGCATGTAATTTTTGACAAGAAATGATAAGCAAAACTGTTAACATGCATACACGGTCGAAGTCCAGACTTACTAATGCATCTTAACAACTATCAGTTAGACACACTCATGCAAGACCTGGTTCGCTAGGACCAACGCTCTGATACCAACTGTGACGATCGCTCCAAATCCATATGGATGAACACGTCATTCATCGATTTCATTGCGAGGTATTTGACCTCTATATGATACGTTTTGTAAATATTGCATTCTTTTGAAAATGCACACCATAAATGAATATTTAAATCAAAGGTTTTCGACATCTGATAATTTCTACATATCGACAATAACCGTAATATAATAGTTTACAATAGTACTTCCGTTGACAATGCAGTCAAAATAAGATACATGTTAATGATTTGGTGAATGCAACGTTTCCTTGAAAAATATGCCATGTAAGACTCCATGTACATAGCTTGTCTAATATATAAGCAAACAGCGGAAGATTTCTAGGGAACCTGAGAATAAACATGCTAACAAGTGTCAACACAAAGGTTGGTGAGTTCATAGTTTTAATGTTTTGCATAATCTGTACATAAAGGTGGATCACAAGATTTCAGTTGTTTCATCCAGAAACGTTTATCAAAATATTCTACAAGATTGAGCACCCTGGTAACTAAACTTAACGAATATATAATTTACACCCTTTGTATATCATCTTAATAATACACGCAAACCAACGTGTACGCTTCTCAAATAGCATACGTCCGTTAAAAGGATAGTGCTTTAGCTCGGACGGGGATATCAAGCCCTATGGATCCATATACTACTACTCGCGCTCACCAGTTCTTATAACCGGCAGTTACTAGTTACCAAAGCTAAGGGATTTTCGGTTCAAACTCAGTGTAAAATTTAGTATGTACTTGTGTCCATTGCATTTAAAATGAAGTGCATGTATTCTCAGCCCAAAAATATAGATTGCAAAAGCAATTAAAAAGAGAGCAAATGAAACTCACCTTAGCAGCACATAAAGTTGTTCACCGAAATGTGATCGAAACTCGGAATACCTAAATAACCGTAGATCTCAACCTAGAGAACATATGTTGGTCAATAAATGTTTAACAAGCTAGGTCTGGTCATAGTGTATCACAATCCTAATGCTCAAGATCAACATACAAAAGTTATCCAAAGTCGTTTCAAAAGGTCAATTTTGACAATAGTTCAACAAAACGAGACGTACCTTATATAAGGATTCATTTACTCGGTTGGTAATATTCAAAAATCCAAATTTTCAATCTTACAAACAAGTTTTTTAAATATTAATTGCAGATTCAAAAGCAATTTCAATTAACGTCAATCAAAATTCAGTTGACCATATCTTTTGATTCGTTCATCGAAATTACGCGATTTCTAAATGAAAAGTTATTGATTTTTTGTCAGCTTTCCAAAAACATGCATATCATATACCTTTTATCAGTAATATATGTATTTAATTCGTGATTCATCATAAACTGTTTAACGACAAAATTTAGCATACAAGCATACATAAATATATATACTCGAGCACTAGACATGGATACACAAATAATATATAAAAGATAAGATATGAATGCTCACGTATCAATATTGTGATTCAATATTGCAGGAAAGTACGTAGATGCAACAGAGATGATAAACACTAGGTTTGACTTGCGAACAATACCCATGAACATTACCCATAATTTCCATAGCTATAACTCATAGTTTCCTTAGCTCTATCCCACTCGAAAAGCTTGTTTTGAAAATAACTTGCTCATGACCTCGTCGTAGTATTTTATGTATAATAATACTAATAATAATACTCCTAATTATAAGATTAATAATAATATTAATCTTAATAATAATAATAATAATAATAATAATAATAATAATAATAATAATAATAATAATAATAATAAATATAGAGAGCAGAGATTGAGATATATGTGTGTGTGTGTGTCGAACAAACTGGCCAATTTATAGAATGTTTCTGAATTCTGACTGCCATGCGATCGCATGGGTTTTATGCCTATTTCTCATGCGATCGCATGGCTCCAAAATCCAGCTCACAATTTTTTGTTGTTTTGTTTGTCGACATATTTTTATAATATATATATATAATATATATAATTTATATTAATTAATTATATATTATATTATATTCACGTGCATAGTTGACTTTTAATTTTTGGTCCGATGACTCGTACGTTTACGCTCGACTAATGTCTCAGTTCCGGTTTCTCGAACGCATTTTCGTATGCTTAGAAAACTTGTACTTTACGTTTCGTGATTCGTACCTTTGCCAAAATATAATCTTAAATTATCAATAAACTATATTACTCAAAGTATAACTTATACATTTTAGTAATTTGGTCATTTGCTTCTATAAATCAACTCCTCGTTGTTTATTAAAATATATTTAATAATATCGAAACGTTTTATATCTAATTCAATTTTATGCATTATCACATTGTAAAATATATATTTTCGTTTAGAAAAATATAAATTTGTATATAATATTTATTTATCAAACGGAACAATAAATGAGTGTTACTATTGTTTACAAAAATAATTTCGAACCTTAATATATATATATATATATATATATATATATATATATATATATATATATACACACACACACAATATATATAAATACTTTTTCTATACACGTTGCAAGTTATTTATATATCAAATACAGTCAAAAAGGAAAGATTTCTTAAATCAAGGTGGACCTCTCAACAAAGACTTATCACAATACTTACGAGATTTATAATTGTTGAAAAATCTGCTAATCCAATCGTTGGTATTATCTTCTAATTCCGTAGATGAATATATTAAGCATATATTAAGACAATTACGTTTAATCTAAAATATTATACATTTAATACTTTGTTAACGTTTTCAAGTTATAATATATATATACATATATATATATATATATATACATATATTCATATCCATTTATATATTCGTTCGTGAATCGTCGAGCATAGTCAAAAGGGTAATTGAATGTATGAACATAGTTCCAAAATTTTAGAGACTCAACATTACAAACTTTGCTTATCATATCGGAATCATATAAAGATTAAGTTTAAATTTGGTCGAAAATTTCCGGGTTGTCACACGGATTATTGGCATGGGAGGGCCATGACCCTCCCAAATTTATAATTTATAATTAATATTTTAGAGAACTACCAAAAGTATAGTTTGGTCAAGTGGTTTTCAAAGTTTCTTCAAAGTCAAATAGCCAAAGATCGAATCTTTTACGCACAGTTTTGTTTTATATTCTTGGTTGTTCACTGTTTTATAAACTATCTACATTTTATTATTAGTAACTGTTCTATATTATTTATATTAAGGTATTAAATTATGATTATCATAATTAATAAAGTCATATACATAGTACATAATATAGAAATTGTAATATGTTTACACCTCTCTTATTAATTTGATTTATATTATATCTATATATTAACCACTTATCTTTTTTCTCAATTCTGTTGTAAATTTAGTAGTTAAATATGGATGGTAATTAGTCAAATATGGATAGTAAAATTTGTACTATATATATGTGCATAATGTAAGTTACAAAAACACACATATACATTAAATACATCACACCCCTCTTCAACCTCTTTCTCTCCTATATCTTCTACAACACATCTCTCTTTTATTGGTTCTTTCAATTTGAATATATTGAACCAGGCCACTAAAGGTAGTTATAAGCCTACTGAAATATAACACGTTATCAGCACGAAGTGCTCCGTATAATCAAGGTTTATCTAAGCAAGCACACGTCACTAATCAAGGTAAGAAATTATCTAACTTTTATTAACTTCACTAACATTTATATTTATGTTATTTAAGTTATATATGGTCGCTTATACCGCCTGAATTATATTTCTGCAATCTAACTTTTATTAACTTCACTAACATTTATATTTATGTTATTTAAGTTATATATGGTCGGTTATACCGCCTGAATTATATTTCTGTAATCTAACTTTCATTAACGTCACTAACATTTATATTTATGTTATTTAAGTTATATATAGTCGGTTATACCGCCTGAATTATATTTTCTGTAATCTAACTCTTATTAACTTCACTAACATTTATATTTATGTTAATAAGACCTCATGATTGTATGCAACACGTCATTTGACAACACGGTACTTTATGTACGCAACACGTCATTTGACAACACGGTACCATGGGTCGAGATTAATTCCGATCAATACGAATACGTTGGGGTCTTTATATGTTATCTAACATTTATGATTACTTATGCAATTAATCATTATTTATTTCATGCAAACTAATGTTTATTCTTAAAAGTAAATCTTAAAAGTTAAAATAAGAAAAAATAGTTTGTATTTTTATTAAAAGTAAATTTTAAAAGTTAAAATAAGAAAAAATAGTTTGTATTTTTATTAAAAGTAAATCTTAAAAGTTAAAATAAGAAAAAGTAGTTTCTATTTTTATTAAAAGTAAATCTTAAAAGTTAAAATAAGAAAAAGTAGTTTGTATTTTTATTAAAAGTAAATCTTAAAAGTTAAAATAAGAAAAAGTAGTTTGTATTTTTATTAAAAGTAAATCTTAAAAGTTAAAATAAGAAAAAGTAGTTTACATTTTTATTAAAAGTAAATTTTAAAAGTTAAAATAAGAAAAAAAATCTTGTCCTTTATATTACTCATACGCGTTTTGATATAGTGACTTTATTCGTTAACGTCAACTAACGACGTTACAACGGTCATATATACATAACGGTTGTTAACGTCAACTGACGACGTTACAACAACTATATTTTTCAAATATAAAATAAACATCTCCGTTTTCACATTTTCACAAATCAATCTTCATTTTTCAGATTACTACTCTCAAAAAGTTTTTGTAAAAATGATTCACACAAGGATGATTTTTCCTATTGTATTGGTCATATTAACTATCATCATTGTTGCTAATATACCACCGGGTGAACTTATATTCTATCCTGCCCTTGTGGTTTTATTATTTGTAATCATACCATTATTCTGTTGTTTGCTACTTATGAATTTAAAATGATTCTAATTTCATTTTATTATTTGTCTATGAATAGAAGTTGATTATGATTATGATTTATGTTATTCATCTTTTTGATAATAGAAAATGTCGAATTTGAAAAGGCTTAAATTTGCTCATTTAGAACAAGTGGGAATAACTACTTAACATGGGTTATGAATGTAGAAAAACATCTCGAATCAAACGGTATTTTAGAAACCCTGAATGAAAATAACAATTATTCCGAACAAGAGAAAGCAATAGTAAGTATTTTTCTTAGCAAACATATTGACGAGTCCTTAGAATCTACATATTATATGATCGAAAATCCAAGTGTATTATGGAAAATACTCAAAGATAGATACGATATTAATTATCAAAAAAAAAATAAAAAATAATAACGGTGATCCATGAAAGAATAAAATTAAAGATATTAGTAGACGCTCTTATAAGAATTCCGGAGATTCTTATTAATGATCTGGTAACGTGGATCATCAGTCTAGTATTTCTTGAATACATGAACATCTTGTTTAGCTCTACAAATAAGTCCCAAAAGAAAAGAAAACGAGAGTGAATCTGTTGACAAATCTTGATTAAATTAAGCCTGAGCTACCTTGAGACTTGAATGGTTTGAATTTTCTAAGATGCCTAGTTTTTTTTATGTATCACTCATAAATAAATGGTTTTAGACCATAACGCATATGTTTTATTAAGTGTTATCTTTTATGTACTTCAGATTATAACTTGTTTGCAGGTAATATAATTTGATTATCTTGCTGAAATATAACTCATTATTTGCTTATCTTATTTGAAGTTTTAGTATGAATCCTGCAGAAATACAACATCAATTAAATGGTAAAGACCTATGTATTGCAGATAGTAGTAACATACACACTATGATAAAATCTAAGAAATATTTCATTGATTTAAATCAAATGAAGGAATTATAAATACTATATCAGCTCTTGCAAACTTGATATAAGAAACGAAAAAGGCAAAATTTCATATTACCAAATGGTACGAATTTTTTGGTAAACAATGTATTGTTTTCTCTCAAATCAAAGAGAAATTTGTTAAGTTTCTCTGATATATATCATAATGGATATGATTATCAGTCAATGATAATCGAAAATGAGAAATATCTATGTAGCACCGAAAAGCGCATAGGATTAAAAGCGCATATGATAAAAAGCGCATATGATGAAAAGCGCAGCGCATATGATTAAAAGCGCATATGATAAAAAGCGCATATGATGAAAAGCGCATCGCATATAATTAAAAGCGCATATAATGAAAAGTGCATATGACGAAAAGCGCAGCATATATGATTAAAAGCGCATATGGTGAAAATGATATATGATGAAAAGCACATATGGTGATTAATGAAAATCACATATGGTGATTAATGAAAAGCACATATAGTGATTAATGAAAAGCACATATAGTGATTAACGAAAAACACATATGGTGATTAATGAAAATCACATATGGCGATTAATGAAAAGCACATTGAGAAATAATCATCGATGTTTCTTGAAAGAATTCAAGGGTATATATATGGACCAATTCATCCATCATGTGAACCATTTTTCTAATAGACGCATCTAACGCATGGTCTCATGTTTGCGTGTTATCAAGCCATAATATGGCATTTGCAAAGTTTCTTGCACAAATTATTAAATTAAGAACACATTATTCTGATAACACCATTAAAAGGATGAGACTTGATAATGCTGGTGAGTTAACATCTCAAGCTTTTAATGATTATTATATGTCTACAAGGATTGTTGTTGAACATCCAGTTGCTCATGTGCATACACAAAATTGGTTTAGCTGAATCAATAGATAAACGCTTACAGCTAATAACTAGACAATTAGAAATGAGTACAAAACTCTCAATATTTATATGGGGACATGTAAATTTACATGATGTGACATTAATTCGCATTAAATCAAGTGCAAGTTATAAATATTCTCCATTACTAACTTAATTTTGGTGGAGACCAAATATTTTCCATCTTAGAACATTTGGTTGTGCAGTGTATTTTTAATTGAACAACCACAACAAATGGTTCCTCCTCAAAGAAGGATTGAAATATATGTTAGATATGAAACATCTTCAATCATAAGATATATTGAACCCATGACGGGTGATGTTTTTACAGCAAGTTTTGTCGATCGTCACTTTAATGAAACATTGTTCCCTATATTAGGGGGAGAAATGAAATATAAATAAAATGATGTTTCATGGTGTGAACATCAATTAAGGAATATTGATCATCGCACAAAAGAATGCGAAAAGAAAGTTCAAATATAATGCATATGCAAGAACTTGCAAATTAATTACTTTATGCATTTAAAGATACAAAAAATAAGTGACTAAATCATATATACCAGCAGTAAATGCTTCAGCTAGAATTGAAATTACAAAAGCTGGCAATAATGTCACTCATGAGTCTTTGCTACGGCAGAAACGTGGGAGACCAATTGGTTCCAAAGATAAAAATCCTCGAAAAAGAAAATCAGCTGATAATGAGGTAAAAGAAAGTGTTCAACAAGAACCACAAATCAATACTCCTTCTGCAGAGGATATTGATAAATGTAAATACATAAATTGCAATAAATTATGCAATATTATGAAACTGAAATGAAATGAAAAATCTTGATGAGATATTTTCATATAATGTTACAATGACATCATGAATAAAGATGATGATCTGGAACCAAAATCTGTCATTGAATATCAAAATAGACGTGATTGAACTCAACGGAAAGGAGCAATACGAGCTGAATTAGAATCGCTCAATAAAAGAAAAGTTTTTGGATCAATCGTTATCACTTTTAAAGATGTGAAACAATGGGATACAAATGAAATTTTATCCGAAAAGAGATGTGCAAATGAAGTTACAAGGCAAAACTAGACTTGTAACTCAAGATTTCCCACAAAGACCAGAAATGAATTAGGAGAAAAACTTATCCTCCTATAATGAATATAATTACTTATTAGATACTTAATCAACCTGGTAGTTATTTAAATGCATCTCATGGATGTTGTTACTACTTATCTGTATGGATCACTTAATAGTGATATATATATGAATATACCTGAAGGGTTAAGGTATCATAAGCATCTAATGCAAAACCCAAGGGAATATATTCCATTAAATCACAAAGATTTCTAAATGGGTTTATACAATCGGGACGTATGTGGTATAATCGATTAAATTACTACTTGATAAGAAAAGGGTATACATATAAACTTATTTGCACGTGTGTTTTATAAAAATAATGTTCGGATATGTGATCATAGCTGTTTATATCAATTATCTTAAATAAAGAAATCTATGAAGCCATTCAACTTCTAAAGAAAGATTTTAAAATAAAAAAAAAATCAAGTATTACGTTGATTTACATATTGAGCATATAACTAATGACTTACTTATACATCAAACAACTTATACCGAAAAGATTTTAAAATATTTTAATATGGACAAGACAAAAGTCATTAAGTACTCATATGGTTGTTAGATCTTAATATTGATACTAATCCATTTAATCCTCTAGAAGATCATGAAGATCTTCTTGGTTCAGAAGTTCCATATTTTAGTGCAATTGGGGCTCTTATGTATCTTACAAATTATACAAGATCTGACATTTCTTTTGCAGTTAATTTGTTGACAAGGTTCAGCTCAGCCTCTACCAAAAGACATTGGAATGGGATCAAACAAATAGTTTGATACCTTCGGGGAACTACTGATTTATAATTATTTTATTCTAACAACTCGAAACAAGATTTGTTTGGTTATACAGATGCAGATTATTTATCTGATCTACATAAAGCTAAATCTCAAACTGGATATGTATTCCTAAATGGAGGCACCGCAATATCATGACGTTCTCAAAACAAACACTTGTTGCAACATCATCAAATCATGCCGAAGTGATTGCATTACATGAAGCTACTCGGGAATGATTTTAGTTAAGAACAATAATACAAATCATTATTGATTCTTGTGGACTAGAACGCTATAAAAGCCCAACAACTATCTATGAAGATAATACAGCTTACCTAGTACAAATGAAAGAAGAGTATCAAAAATGACAGAACAAAACATAAATGCTGACGAGGCGCTAAAGCTATAAACGGTCTTAACGGTCATAAGTTTGATGGAAAAGAATGGTATATTGGTAAGGCTCAGAAAAAGACTGAAAGGGAATAGGAATTGAAACAACAGTTTGAGCAAACCATGAAGGAGACTGTAGATAAATCACAAGGGTCAAACTTGTACATAAAAGATTTAGATGATACAGTTTCAGATGAAAACCTCATATTCTTCTCATATACTCAAGATCTCGTAAAAGACAACCAGATTAAAATGAGATACGTTCAATCAACAACTCTGCTGATCTTTATACCAAAGCACTGTCAATCGCTGTTTTCAAAACATACGTTCACAATATTGGCATGAGGCAAGTTCAAAAGATGTGACGACTCAGCGTTGTCTACTTGAGGGGGAGTCAACTCTATGCTGCACTCTTTTTCCCTTAGCTAAAGTTTTATCCCACTGAGTTTTCTTTAGCAAGGTTTTTAACGAGGCAGTATTAATTGCTCTTTAAAAAAAATTACCATCCAAGGGGAAGTGTTGTAAATTTAGTAGTTAAATATGGATGGTAATTAGTCAAATATGGATAGTAAAATTTGTACTATATATATGTGCATAATGTAAGTTACAAAAACACACATATACATTAAATACATCACACCTCTCTTCAACCTCTTTCTCTTCTATATCTTCTACAACACATCTCTCTTTTATTGGTTCTTTCAATTTGAATATATTGAACCAGGTCACTAAAGGTAGTTATAAGCCTACTGAAATATAACAAATTCAATATTATCATAATATTAGTCATGATTTTTAAACCATCTATTGATTGAAATGTTACATTAAATAACAGATGGACTAATTCCTTGTGAAATATTATACGTGAAGTGTGAACTTTTACGCATAACCAAACAATTTAAAATTATATTTCATGAGATATATTATTTGGCCGGGTTTCCTCCTGGACAGCAGTTGAGGGCGGGTTATGCAACTATGGGAGATGAACGTATGGGTGGTTAAGTTCCTCTGGGTGATACCGTCCTGTTGTTAAAAAAAATTATTGGCCCCTCCAGTAAATATGTTCAAGATCCGCCACTGGTGGTCTTAGAGGATTTTTTATAATATTCTCCTATGTAAATTGTAACTACCATTCAATAATGTTTATAAATAGTATCAGTCATTCAAACAGCCACATTTGGTGAATTTAAGAAACATAAGTAATTGGAGAAAATGAAGAAAAACAAATATTGCATTACATCACTTATAAAAAATGAGCAAACCACTTCTACATTACATGTTTATTTAGGCAGCAAAGCGCCTTTTAGATGTGAGGAACACACTGGTGAGCACATTGTTGCATTGCAATGAAGCCTTCAGCAACTTCAAACCCTACAAAAATCACACAATACTCTCACATCAAATGGGTTAAAACTGAGACGCCGTCCACAATTTATACTCCGTATATAACAAGTTAACAATCTTCTGAGCCAAATCAGTAAAATAAGTTGTTTTTAATCATTTTAAGTACCTGACCCACATATTATATTTAATTTATAACTCTAGGATAAAGAAGAGCCATAAAAAAGCCTGTAACAATCACAAGACAGCCTGAGTACTCTTATTTTCCGACGTTTAACTCTAGGATAAACGGTAAATTTTCTAATTTGATACGGAGTAATACATTAATAGCATACCTCATTCATTCCTAAAGGAACAACTTTTTCTTTAAGGGCACCAACTTCCTTCACATTAAACTTGTTCAACATAGCAATGCTAGATATAGTGGACATGGGCTTAACCTCCAAATCATCCATAACCATGTAAGTCACAACCCCCTTCACAAAACCACCAACCTCCTTAGACTCTGTCACCGCAGCATTACAAGCCACATATTTCAACTGATGGTTCATCTGACTGGAACATTTGGGGCAAATTGCATTACAATTATCAGCAACATACGAATAATGATAATGATGATTATTATAGCATCTGTAAAACACTTTAGTCACTGAAACATCATCATGTGACAGCAAGAGTGGGACTTGAGCGCCAAAGTTTGGAACTTTGGGGTTCAACACAGCATCTTTGCTTCGATTTGGTTGCATATATGTGTTGCTTAAATTTTCGATGCTTTCATAGAGTGTTCCTAGTGAACCCAAGATTGAGTTCTTTGTTAGAAGCTTGATTACAGTACCAACGGGTAGAGAAAGGATGTAAAACAAAAAGTCTACAAATTCTTTATTTGCTTCTGCAAATAAAACTTTTTAGCTTTTGTATCGATCAAAAGCTTTAAGGTTGCTGATGATTCGGAAGAAGAGGCTGCCATTTCTGTTTTGTTTAATTGAAACAAATTGTAAAGATTTGATCTTTATTTAAATAGGACTTCGGAATATGAAAGAGCACTCATTTGATGTCAAAATTTATTGTTATTGGTACCGTTATACTTCTAATTCTGAGATCTTTTGAATTCCTGTAACATTGAAAGTTTTGTTAGGAGTTGGTAGCAGAACGACCCGAACTAACGAGTTCCATGCCATGCAATTGGGTGGTCGTCACAATTCCATTCATGCCATGTAATTGTTCAAAAAGTTATTGTCTCAAGATCATACCGTATTACCCGATGAGCGAACTTTTAATGGTGCGTTTACTGCTGCGTCCGCTTTGATGGATTCCGTTGGTGGGAAACAAGTTCACACGGTTGCAGTTTAGTTGTTAAAATGTGAGGATGTGTTTGTTGGTGGCTCTTTGTTGAATATGTATTGTAAAGCTGGGTTGGTTGATGATGGACGTAAGGTGTTTGATGAAATGCAGGAGAGAAATTCGTTTTCATGGTCGACGATTATCTCTGGGTATGCAATGCAGAGAATTTGTGGTGATGCGTTGGAGCTTTTTAAAATAGTGGTAGCTGAGGAAAATTAGCATGTGAATGAGTTTGTTGTAACAAGCGTTTTGAGTGCGTTTACTTTGCCGAATTTTGTTAACATTCGCTCACAAATTCATTGTCTTTGGACTTAAACATGGGTTGTTGTCTCATGTATCTGTTGGTAATGCGATGGTTACAATGTATTCAAATTGTGGAAGCTTGGATGAGGCTGATAAGGCGTTTGAGTTGTCGAGTAATAAGAATTCGATCACATGGTCTGCAATGGTCACTGGGTACGCACAGGGTGGGGATTGTAAGAAAGCGTTGACATTGTTTTCAAAAATGCATCATAATGGGTTGGTTGCTACTGTTGGAACATTCAACAATATACACAATATATTTGATTGAATATAAAGTGTATAAAGAACAAAAAAAAAAAACATAGGACTACATTTTAATATCTCTTCAATTCATTCACCTATTGCTAATGGCTTTATATAGCCAACAAATTACAAGATAAACCATAAATAGAATACCACTATCCTATTAATCCACTACCTACGTACTAGCTAAAAGATAGCTACTAAAAACTACCAATTGACCATAATAATCGGTCAAAGTACATGCCCATTCAAACTCTTACATAAGTTAATATTAATCCACGTGCACCACTTTCTTTTATTCCTTCAACATGCTACTGGATCATTGCTAATTGGACTACAACTTGGGTCATGATCTCAAGCCCATTTATCTCTACATGTTGGGCCATCAAAATTACCCAACATTCACCCCTTTAATTTTGATAAACCTAGCTCCCTTTTTTCCTTATTGTTTCTGCCGCGTTCTATCTTCTAAATTGCTTATAATCTGCTGCCATTTTCTGATGCGAATCTGCTGAAAATCTGCCTCCATTCTACTGCTAATCTGCTGTTAAAAAACTCATAAACTGTTGCTGAACTGCTGCTATTTTTCTGCTATCTACTGCTGCAATTTTCTTCTGCACAATGTATTCTTTTCTGCTTGTAAACTGCTGCAATTAAACTGCTGTTTATGACTGCTATCACATATTGTGATCTTGCTTTCTTGTTGATGATCTTTTCTGTTGCTGCATCTTTTGAGTCTTCCTTCTTGCTTTCTTCCTCAAAAGTTCATGCTAAGATCATGCTACAACTTCACTGGTTCTCGCTACGTGCTACAAGATTTTTTTCAGATCAAAATATGATCGTTCCTGCTGCAAGCTACATGCTACTTGCTTTTGATCACCAATTGTGATCACCTGCCGCACCTCTCTTCTGCTGATGCGTTGTGATTCCTGCTATACGCGCTTCTGCTATTCATTCTGCCTTGCATCTTTCTGCTATGCGTTTCTGCTGTAACCGGTTGTTGTTTTACTGCTATGCCTGCTGCACCTTTATGAAGATCATACCGCTGATCTTTCCTGCTGATTTTCTGCTTTTTTTATTGTGCTTTTCTGCTACACAATCAACTACGCAATTACTGCACTTGCGTTTCTGATGATCAATTAGATCATCGCTGCTACTCTGTTATTCTCTCGAACCAGGATCTACTAACTGCTCTGATACCAAATGTTGGAACATTCAACAATATACACAATATATTTGATTGAATATAAAGTGTATAAAGAACAAAAAAAAAAACATAGGACTACATTTTAATATCTCTTCAATTCATTCACCTACTGCTAATGGCTTTATATAGCCAACAAATTACAAGATAAACCATAAATAGAATACCACTATCCTATTACTCCACTACCTACGTACTAGCTAAAAGATAGCTACTAAAAACTACCACTTGACCATAATAATCGGTCAAAGTACATGCCCATTCAAACTCTTACATAAGTTAATATTAATCCACGTACACCACTTTCTTTTATTCCTTCAACATGCTACTGGATCATTGCTAATTGGACTACAACTTGGGTCATAATCTCAAGCCCATTTATCTCTACATGTTGGGCCATCAAAATTACCCAACAGCTACTTGCTAGTGAGTTTACACTTGTTGGGTCCTTAATGCTTGTAGTGATGCTTCAGCTATTGAAAAGGGGAAAGAGACACATGCATACTCGATACAGTTAGGGTTTCAATATCAAATTTATATAACGACAGCTGTAGTTAATATGTATGCTAAATGTGGTTTCTTAGATGATGCTCGAAAGGGGTTTTATCATTCACAAGAACCTGATATCGTGTTGTGGACTTCAATGATCATGGTCTTTGTTTATGGCGTATATTATTAAGTGCTTGTAGGAATTATCGTAACTACGATATAGTATCGTATGCAGGTGAGAATTTAATGGAATTGGGGTCACAAGAATCTTCTGCATATATCCAACTATTGAGTATTTATAAGGCCACTCCCTATCGTAACTAAACTATTCATCCTCTTAACCTTCTACATCAGTGCCACATCAACACCAATATTCTATAACTAACTCATAACTAAACACTCCCTATCATGGCTAAAACAATACTCCTCTTAATATATAACGTACAGGCAATAAAGCATCAAGTCCAACAATAAAAAGCACTGGGACCCGCAATTCCTATAACTCATCCGTTAAATCCATGGTGAAAGCGGGTAACTAACGCGGGTAACTAAGTGGTGCCTATGGTTAGTTACGGGTAATGAGCGGGTAATGGGCGGGTAACTAACCATAGGGGGTGGTCTAAGGCTCTTGGAAGATTAAAAGATGTTGAACGGGTCATAGAAATGATGAGTCATCGTAGGGTGAGTAAGGAGCCGGGGTGTAGCTGGATTGAGCTTAAGAGCCACTTTCATGTGTTTGTTGTTGGAGACCAGTTGCATCCAAAAGTTAAAGAAATACGTACGGAGGTATATAGGTTAAGTAAGTAAGGGAAAGATGAAGGTTACCACCCCGATTATGATTCAAATTTTGCAGATTTGGATGTTTGGGATGCTACAATTTAGTATAATATGATTGGTATACTCAGCAAACTGGAATTGGAGACACAGATTTGTGATCTTGAATCTGGAAACGTTCTACTTGACTTCTTACATTGGGTTAGAATCTTGGATCTTAAATGCTGGATGTGATTTTTGTAATGTTAGGTGATGGGGGCGCTAAAACATATCCAGCTGGGATTGTAGTATATATATTGGAAAGCATGGTTTTTTATTATCTTAATTTTTTACAGTTGAGATTGTTCATGAGAAGGGTCTTTTGCCTCAAGTTTGTAAGCCCTAAATTAACATTTTTTATTTCCTCAGTATATGTATTTTAAGTTTTCTTGAAATTTTGCTACCTGTTTATTATTGTGTGCATTTTTTTTTTTTTTTTTTTTGCACTGTAGATGTTGAAACTCTTATGGTGTTAAACATTGATGTTTTTTTCCAAGAGGTTGTAAAGGCATGTTGTGAAAAGCTCTATCTACTTCTTCAGGTTGGTTGACACTATACTGCTCTCTATATTAGATTCATACTTGTTATAAGCAAACTAGAGTCTACTTTATCTACCAATTATATGTAAGGATATTAGGACCCAAAACAATGCAAGTGATTCAACAAGATCACTCACCGATAGTAATTCTACAAGATTACTAACCCACTTAATGAACGAAAGATTATAAATGCAAGAAATGTAAATCGACACAAGAGATAACGTGGTTATATGCAATCGTTGTGATTGCTTTAGTCCACGGACCAACTAGAGAATGTATTTACTGAATATTTGTGGTGTGTTACAATGAGTTACAAGAGGGTCTATTTATAGAATGATTTAAGGAGTAAGCTAAAAACAATTCCTTGAAGCTTCATGTGAGTTTCCTGACAGCTTCATGGAGGCTACATGTGAGTTTCCTGACAGCTTCGTGGAAGCTACATGTGAATTTCCTCACAACTTCGTGGAAGCTACATGTGAGTTTCCTAACAACTTCGTAGAAGCTACATGTGAGTTTCCTAACAACTTCGTGGAAGCTTCGTGTGAGTTTCCTGAAATCTTCCCTCTAATTGTTTAAAGTTCTCCATATCTCCAACAATCTCCCACTTGGAGACTTTGAATAAACCCAACCTTCGTCAACCCAAAATATCAACGATCTAACCAAGAACGTTAAACCACCATTATACCGCCAAACTCCATTTGGGACACGCACACTCAACACATACTTCGGATGAGCAGACTTTCGATACAAGGTCTTCAACACTACTTGTTAGAATTGAAACATTAACTCTCTAATTCTCTAGTTGGGGTCTTCTCTCATCAATTCATTAGAAGACCAATTGAGGTAATGCAAAACTTCAATTTCTCTGTCGTAACAACCTTAGTAAACATATCAGCAGGATTTTTCGTACCAAGGATTTTCTCCAATAATAAAGTACCATCATTTATATGTTGTCGAATAAAATGATACCTTATATTGATGTGTTTCGTACGACTATGAAACACCGGATTCTTCCCAAGATGAACCGCACTTTGATTATCACAATTCAAGACGCAATAGTCTTGTCTTTTACCCAACTCACCTAAGAAGTTTTTCAACCAAACAAGCTCTTTAAAAGCTTCTGCAATAGCCATAAATTCGGCTTCGGTGGTTGATAAAGCAACACTCTTTTGTAGTCGAGACATCCAACTAACTGCCATCTTCCCTATTGTGAAAACATAACCCGTAGTGCTTTTCCCCGAATCGTCATAACCACCCAAATTAGCATCCACATAACCTCTAAGTATGGCATTGCTTTTAGAGAAGCACAATCCCATATTAGAAGTACCTTTCAAATAACGAAGTAACCATTTAACCGCTTCCCAATGCTCTTTCCCCGGATTAGACATATAACGACTTACAACTCCCACTGCGTGAGCAATATCGAGTCTTGTACAAACCATGGCATACATAACACTACCCACGGCCGATGCATATGGAACCTTTTCCATCTCCATTTTGTCTTCTTCCGTTTTAGGTGATTGACTTTTCGATAGCTTTATCGTGCTACCCAAAGGCATAGAACGAGCCTTTGAATTTTCCATGTTAAACCTCTCTACAACTTTCTCAATATATTTGGATTGAGACAAGTATAGAGTACCCTTCACACGATCACGTACAATACTCATGCCAATATTTGCTTAGCACCACCAAGATCTTTCATCTCGAATTCATGGGAAAGTAATCCCTTCAACTTGTTATTTTCTGACATGTTGGAACCTGCAAGTAACATGTCATCAACATACAACAATAAGATTATGTAAGAAGACTTGAATTTCTTCAAGTAGCAACAGTGATCCGCTTCACATCTTAAGAAACCAATCTTCTTCATAAACTCGTCAAACTTCAAGTACCATTGCCGAGGTGCTTGCTTCAATCCATACAAACTTTTCTTTAGCTTACAAACCCACTTCTCTTTACCCTTTACCTCAAAGCCCTCGGGTTGCCTCATGTAGATCTCTTCAGCAAGATCACCATGCAAGAATGCGGTCTTCACATCTAGTTGCTCTAGATGTAAGTCTTCGGATGCAACCATAGAAAGTACCAAACGGATAGTAGTCATTTTAACTACCGGTGAATATATCTCTTTGTAGTCAACCCCTTCCTTTTGTTGAAAGCCTTTGACTACCAAATGAGCCTTGTACCTTTTCTTGCCATCCGACTCATTCTTGATTCGATACACCCATTTTTTTTGCAACGCCCTTTTATCATGAGGTAACTTCACTAGTGACCAAGTTTTATTCTTCTCAAGTGACCCCATCTCTTCTTTCATGGCAAGCTCCCATTGTATGGATTCTTTTGTTTTTCTCGCCTCAAAGTAACTTTCGGGTTCACCATTCTCGGTATAGAGCAAGTAGTTTGCTGATGGAGAATACCTAGGATTAGGTTTGGGCACTCTAGTCGAGCGTCTTGGTGTAGGAGTAACCGGAATGGTTGGACCGGTTTCATTTGTGTCCTCCTCATCACTAGAACACGCACTATGTTCGGAATCATCACCGCTTTCCGAATCATCCCCATCATTAGCATTTTCCGACGCCTCACCGTTATTTGGCAATTCATTGTTCCCCGTACTCCCACTAGAACCTACAAGATCATCAATAGAAACATCGTCAAAAGTAACATGACCCGGTTTAGGACTCCCCGTTTCCGGTTTACCATAAACTGAATCTTCATCAAAGGTAACATCACGAGAACGAATCACTTTTCTAGCCTCGTTATCCCAACAACGATAGCCCATTTCATTCGACCCGTAACCTATGAAAGTACACTTCTTTGACTTAGCTTCAAGCTTGTCTCTATCCGCATCTTTAGTCTTCACATAAGCATTACACTCAAAGATCCTAAGGTGATTATAACTCACCTTCTTACCATGCCATTCTTCCTCGGGAATTCGGAAACCCAACGGTGTTGAGGGTCCCCTATTTATCAAATAAGCCGCCGTATTAACCGCATCCTCCCAAAACATTTTAGGCAAACCGGCATGTAGTCTCATACTCTTTGCCCTTTCATTTAACGTACGATTCATACGTTCGGCGACCCCATTGCATTGCGGTGTCTCCGGTACCGTTTTCAGCATTCTAATATCGAGCTTTGCACAATGGTCTTTAAACTCAAGACTACCATATTCCCCTCCATTATCCGACTTCAAGCACTTGACCTTCAAGTTAGTCTCATTTTCTACCATAGCTTTCCACTTCACAAATGTATTAAATACATCAGATTTAGCTTTAAGAAAATAAACCCATACCTTTTGAGTGGAGTCGTCAATGAAGGTGACATAATAGCGAGAACCTCGATGTGATTCTACATTGGTTGGACCAAACACATCCGTATGAACGAGCTCCAATTTCTCCAACTTAGGTGCATTCCCTGATTTCCCAAAAGTCACCTTCTTTTGCTTCCCATATACACATGGTTCGCAAAACCCAAGTTCTACCTTTTTCAAATTCGGAATTCTCCCACTCGAAACAAGCATCTTCATACCCTTCTCACTCATATGCCCGAGTCTTCGGTGCCATAGAGTTGATTCGGACTCAACATTAACTGTAGCAACCACCGTGTCTTCATCAAACACTTCAACCATATAAAGAGTTCCCCTTTTATGTCCACGAGCCACTACACAACTACCCTTAACCACCTTCCATTGGCGGTTTTCAAAAGTAACCGTGTTACCTTCATCATCTAATTGACCAACCGAAATAAGTTTCCTTTTTAATTTAGGAATGTACCTTACGTTTTTCAAGGTCCAATTAGAGCCAAGAGTAGTCTTCAATACAACATCTCCAATGCCCTCTATATTGAGTTGTTTGTCGTCCGCCAATCTCACCTTGCCTTGATATGAACGAAAAATCTTCATCATGATTTTGACATGAGTAGCATGAAACGAAGCTCCCGAATCCAAAATCCAAGACTCCATAGAATTTTCAACACTACATAAAAGTGCATCATCACTTTCTTTCGCGGTTAAGTTCACACCTTTCGCCGGACCATTTTTTTAAAATTCCTTTGAAAGTGCCCTTTTTGATTGCAACCCCAACAAACAGTTTCACTTCTATCTTTCGATGGATACCTCTTCTTAGACTTCTTTCTACCCTTCTTCTCACCGCGATTAAATTTCCTACCACGGTTGTCGGTACTTAACAAAGAACCGGATGTCAATTCCCCCGAGTTTCTCCTACGAGTATCTTCACCAAGAATCAAATCCCTTATTACTTCAAACGCTAGCTTAGTAGTTCCCGTAGAGCTACTAACCGCGGTAACCGTACCCGACCAACTTTCCGGTAATGATGAAAGCAAGATTAGTGCTTTTAACTCATCATCAAACACAATATCTACCGATGCTAACCTCGATATGATGTTGCTGAACTCGTTGATATGATCTGTTGCACTCGTACCTTCCTTCATCTTCGTATTGAACAATTATCGCATGAGAAAAACCTTATTAGAAGCGGTAGGTTTCTCATACATGTTAGAGAGTGCTTTTAAGCAAGCAAACGTCATCTTCTCATTCACAACATTGTATGCAACGTTCTTAGCAAGTGAAAGACGAATCGCACCCAAAGCTTGACGATCCAAAAGCGTCCAATCGGCATCGCTCATGCTTTTGGGCTTGGTCTCTAACAGAGGTTGATGTAGCTTCTTTTGATACAAGTAATCTTCAATTTGCATCTTCCAAAAGCCAAAGTCTCTCCCATCGAATCGGTCGATTCTAAACTTTCCGTCTTCTGCCATCGTTCCCAAAGTCGAAACCTTGTGCTCTAGATACCAGTTGTAAGGATATTAGGACCCAAAACAATGCAAGTGATTCACCAAGATCACTCACAGATAGTAATTCTACAAGATTACTAACCCACTTAATGAACGAAATATTATAAATGCAAGAAATGTAAATCGGCACAAGAGATAACGTGGTTATATGCAATCGTTGTGATTGCTTTAGTCCACGAACCAACTAGAGAATGTATTTACTAAATATTTGTGGTGTGTTACAATGAGTTACAAGAGGGTCTATTTATAGAATGATTTAAGGAGTAAGCTAAAAACAATTCCTTGAAGCTTCATGTGAGTTTCCTGACAGCTTCATGGAGGCTACATGTGAGTTTCCTGACAGCTTCGTGGAAGCTACATGTGAATTTCCTCACAACTTCGTGGAAGCTACATGTGAGTTTCCTAACAACTTCGTAGAAGCTACATGTGAGTTTCCTAACAACTTCGTGGAAGCTTCGTTTGAGTTTTCTGGAATCTTCCCTTTAATTGTTTAAAGTTCTCCATATCTCCAACATTATATGGATGACGGGCGGTTTAACGGTTTAAATTTGCATTTGGGTTGAAACATGTATTTAGTAGTGTGATAATGTAAAGGTATAGATTAATTTAATGTGATGATTAGGTTTATATTAGTTTAATGTTATGAGGGGATGAATTAGTAAAAGAAGTATATGAAGACTTTGTAATTTGAAAGGTGAGTTTTTATTACTGGAAATTGTGTTTAGTGTTTTTTGTACATACAATTTGGAAGGCATCAAGCCTATTTATAGGCTTCAATGGAGACTTCCATTTTTATCTAGAATTTTCTGATTTTTTTGTCTAGCTATCCTTCTATCACCTTCTAGTTAACTTCTTCTAAAATATCTTATAATTAATATCTAATGTCACTTTTAATTCTAGATTAGTCTAGAAAAACATTAGTATCTTAACACTCATCCTTAATGTTTTTCGGTGTTACTCCGAGCATGTTGCGTAGGAACTCGAACTTGGGTCTTGGTAGTGCTTTTAGTGAAAATATCTGCAATCTGCTCTTCGGACTTGTAGTATTTTAATTCAATATCTTTCTTGGCTGAGCTTTCTCGCAGAAAGTGATACTTGATGTCAATGTGTTTTGTTCTACCATGGAACACTGGATTCTTTGCCATCGCGATCGTGGACTTGTTGTCGCAGAATATTTTTGTAGCTTCATCTTGTTTCTCGCCCATGTCTTCTAGTATTCTTCTTAGCCATATAGCTTGATTAGCTGAGTTTGCGGCTGCGATGTACTCGGCTTCGGCTGACGATTGTGCCACCGTTTCTTGTTTCTTTGATGTCCATGAGAATACACCAGATCCAAGTGTGAATGCGTATCCAGAAGTACTTCTCATATCATCCACTGATCCGGCCCAATCACTATCAGTGTATCCATGAAGCTTCGAGTCTATAGTGGGATTGTACCATATTCCATAGTCCATGGTACCTTGCAAGTATCTTAGTATTCTTTTAGAAGCTCCATAATGTATTTGAGTAGGGTTTTGCATGTACATGGATAGCAGACTCGTTGCGTACATGATGTCTGGTCTTGTTGATGTTAGATATAGTAGACTTCCAATGAGACTTCTGAATCTTGAAGCATCCGCTTTCTCCGATCCATCTTCTTGTCTCATCTTCTCATTGGTAACTAGTGGCGTGGCTACAGTTTTGCAATCGTATAGTTTAAACTTTTTCAGGAGATTTTCTGTGTATTTCTTTTGGCATATGAATATTCCTTCATTTTCTTGACTGATTTCGATGCCAAGAAAATAGCGCATCAATCCAAGGTCGCTCATCTCGAACGTTTTCATTATGTCTTCTTTAAATTCTTGTATCATTCTCTCATTGTTTCCAGTATATATTAGATCATCGACATACAAGGAAATAATGAGAGTGTCAGAGTTACCTTGGGTTTTAATGTAGAGTGTAGGCTCACTTTGACTCCTCCTGAATCCTGAACTTGTGAAGTAGTTGTCTATGCGACTGTACCATGCGTGTGGCGCTTGTTTAAGTCCATATAAGGCTTTCTTTAGGTTCAGGACTTTATCTTCTTTTCCTTCCTGGATGAACCCTTGTGGTTACTCTACATATATTTCTTCTTCGAGAAACCCATTTAGAAAGGCAGATTTCACATCTAGTTGATGAATCTTCCACCTTCGTTGAGCTGCTAATGCCACAAGAGCTCTTATAGTATCCAGTCGAGCTACAGGTGCGAAAGTTTCATTGTAGTCGACTCCAGGTTGTTGTGAATAGCCTTTAGCTACTAGCCTTGCTTTATGTTTTTGTATAGAACCATCAGGGTTGAGCTTTGTTTTGTAAACCCATTTAACTCCAATAATTTCTTTATTTTCTGGAGGATCAACTAACTCCCATGTGTTGTTTTTCTTGATCATTCTTATTTCTTCGTTCATAGCAGTCACCCATTTTTCATCTTTGGCTGCAACTTCATAGCTTTCAGGTTCTATAGTTGTAAAGTTGCAAGTCTCGTATATCTCTGCTAATGCTTTGACTCTTCCAGGTGTTGACTCTGGACTTGACTCGTCTTGCACCAAAGGTAATCTTGTTGATGGAGAAGTTGGTGTAGCAGGGCTTGTTTCACCGGTACTTTCATGTTTTTCAGAATGCTCAACTTGTAGTGGTTGTTGGGCTGGAGTTTCCATAGATATCCGAGGCAGATATGTTTGTTTTTCAACTTTGTCCTTTTCCCAGTTCCAAGAAGCGTCTTCATCAAACTCCACGTCTCGGCTGACCACGATGTTATTAGTCTTCAGGTTATAGACTCGGTAGCCTTTTGACTGTGTGCTATAGCTCAAAAATATTCCCTTCTCTGATTTTTCTTGGAGCTTGTGACGTTTCTCCTTAGGAACATGGATGTAGCAGATAGATCCAAATACGCGTAGATGTTTCGCCGACGGTTTCCTTCCACTCCATGCCTCTATCGGAGTCTTGTTTTCTACGGCTTTCGTGGGACATCGATTTAGTATAAATACAGCCGTGTATACAGCTTCAGCCCAGAAACTCTTTGGAAGGCCTTTTTCATGTATCATTGTTTTGACCATTTCCATTACAGTTCTATTCTTACGTTCAGAGACGCCATTTTGTTCAGGAGCGTAACCAACTGTGAGTTGGCGTTTTACTCCTTCATCTTCACAAAACTTATTGAATTGTGTAGAGGTGTATTCTTTTCCTCCTTAGTGTTTTTATATAATGGCCACTACTTTTTTCTACGAAGTTCTTGAACTTCTTGAATATCGCAAATACTTCGGATTTTTCACGCATGAAATAAACCCACGTCATTCTAGAATAATCATCGATGAAAAGAATAAAGTACCTGTTTTTGTTAAGAGACGAGGTCCTCATTGGTCCACATACGTCAGTGTGTACCAGCTCCAGTATGCCTTTCGCTCTCAGAGTTTTGTCACGAGGGAAAGGTTTTCGATGTTGCTTGCCCATCATACAGCTTTCACACGTGTCAATGATTTCTTATATGTTAGGCAAGTCTCTCATCATATTCTTCTGTTGGAGGATTTTTAGTGCGTGAAAGTTAAAGTGGCCAAATCTTCGATGCCATAGCCATGATTCTTCGACTTGAACTTTCATGGCCGTGTCTCTGATATACTGCCAACGAAGCGGAAAGTTGCGGTTATCCATTGGCACTTCGGCTATTGATTTATAGTTGTTTTTCTTGTCACGAATAACGCATGATTTGTCTTCGAAGAGTAAAGAGTATCCGTGCTCCATCATTTGACCAACACTTAGCAAGTTACTTGCTAGGCTTGGTACTAGAAGAACGTCATTGATAGATCGAGTGACATTATTAGTTTGAACAGTAATAGTACCTTTACCTTTAGTATCAACAAGCGCTCCATTCCCTAGTTTGACGCGGGACTTTACGGAGGTGTTGATACTCTGAAATAGCTTCTCATCTCCTGTCATGTGATTGCTGCACCCACTGTCAATCAACCAAGTATCGTCCCTCTGTTTATTTGCGACATGGCAGGCATAGAATAGCTGATTTTTGTTCTCCGGTATGTCTTCACTTTCTTCTGTGAAGTTAGCTCGATGATTTTGTTTTAAACTGCAATCTTTTTCTAGATGTCCAAATCTTTTGCAGTTATTGCATTGTGGCTTCCCTTTGTGGAAACAATCTTTCTCCCAGTGGTTTGTCCTTTTGCAAATACCACATGGAGGGCAGCTTTTTCTTTTCTGATCAAATCCGGTTCTGGGTTTTTCTCCTTCTCTCGACTTTTCTTCGAGATTTCTTTTCCCCTCATTATTAGATTTCTGAGACCTTATTTTGAGTTTAGACTGAAAGGCACTTTCTAGTGAGTTTTCACTACGCCGACTCAGTCTAGCCTCATATGCTTCAAGAGAGCCAATTAATTCCGTTACTGACAGAGTCTCGATGTCTTTTGACTCTTCAATAGCGGTGATAACATGATCGTATTTTTCTGTCATACTGATAAGTATTTTTTCAACAATCCTTTTATCAGTTATAGAATCACCATAAGCTTTCATTTGATTTACTATTTCTTTAATTCTTGAATAGTAATCTTTTACGGTCTCAGTCTCTTTCATATATAAATTTTCAAAATCTCGTCGTAGAGTTAGTAGTTTGACTGATCTCACCTTGGCATTTCCTTGAAATTCTTCTTGAAGGATTTTCCACGCCTCCTTAGCTGTCGTAGCTCCCATGATTCGTGGAAAGATAGACGGTGTCAAGGCTTGTTGAATGTAGCCTAGAGCGGCAGCATTTCTTACAACATTTTTGTTGTATTTTTCTTGTTCTTCCGCGGACAGAGTTTCGTCTTCTTTTGGAGTTGTAAACCCGACTTCGACAATATCCCACAAGCTTTGTGCTTGGAAATATGTCTTCATTCGGATACTCCAAAAATCATAGTTGTCGCCATCAAAGATGGGGACGGGAATATTGTATGCACTAACGGTAGTCATGGTGTACTCGAACAACACCCAATACGGCTCTTGATACCACTTGTGAGAATGTAAAGGTATAGATTAATTTAATGTGATGATTAGGTTTATATTAGTTTAATGTTATGAGGGGATGAATTAGTAAAAGAAGTATATGAAGACTTTGTTATTTGAAAGGTGAGTTTTTATTACTTGAAATTGTGTTTAGTGTTTTTTGTACATACAATTTGGAAGGCATCAAGCCTATTTATAGGCTTCAATGGAGACTTCCATTTTTATCTAGAATTTTCTGATTTTTGTGTCTAGTTATCCTTCTATCACCTTCTAGTTAACTTCTTCTAAAATATCTTATAATTAATATCTAATGTCACTTTTAATTCTAGATTAGTCTAGAAAAACATTAGTATCTTAACAAGTAGAGCTATGAAAGCCATGCTAGGTTGGGTTGACTCTCCAACACTCGTCTATTTCTTTTTAATTAGTTGAAGCAATATATAATAATTAGATGAACAAAATTATTACAATAATAATCTAAATTTTCAATAAAATGATTTCAGAGGTTATATGCCCATAGTAAAGATTTCAAAGGACAGTCAACCTGTATGACCTATTGACCCGTTTCAAATGAAATAGATCCAAGCAAACAAATTGTGATTGGTGGATCCTATGAGGTAAGGTGTTAGATTATGTTATTTGGATTTAGTCAGTTTACTTGTTCATGATTCAGTACTACATTGTTATTATTGTAAAAACTGTTAATTCCAGTTAAAAATCACGCACATTTTTCTTTATATCTACTTCTAAATACAATAATACCAAAACCGTACTATCAACCACGTGGGTCTACCAAGTGTCAACCCGAAAGTAAGAATAAGAGGATCATTGAAGTTAAATTTGTTTATATATGCATTATTAATATTAATAATATACTATTTGGATTGTATGTATGGTATGATAAATAAGGTGATCGGAAATAAGGTGAATGAATGTGATTTGGTTTAAAATAAATAGTTTAAATATGTGTTTGTTTGACTTTGATTTTGTACCAACATAGTGTAATTCTTCTTGGAAAAGATATCAGCATTGTACAAATTTTTTGTGCCAAATTTGATGTAATAGTGGTCGATGAACCACAGTTTTTTGAGTTAAACAATCTTTTATGTGAGTTAGGTCTTTAATGTGTTGTTCTAGCCTTTTTATCTATTTATTGTTTATAACTGTTAAAGATTGGTTAATTGGTCGTGTCAGTAAAGTATTAAGGAACAACAACATTAGTTTTGTTCTTAATTATGTATGTCAAGTAATTTTATTGGAAGAAATTAGTGTTTCCCAAGTTACAATGGTAATTTAACATTTTGGTGCATACCTTCCGGTTGAAATAACCTTTAGTGCTAATAAAGAAAATTATGAAATGACAAGTAAAGACAAAGGGAATAGTGTCACTTTGTCCTGTAGTATAATGTATAATATAATAATATAATATATAATATAATATACTACTTCCGTCTCATTTCAATAGTCCAGTATTTCATTTTGGGCTGTCCCAAATTAATAGTCCACTTCCATAAATAGAAAGGAAAGAAGATATTTCATTGGTGGATCTGGAGAGAGAAGATATTTCATTGGTGGAGAAATGAAGTTAGTGAGATTTCCTAAAACCGCGTATTTTTTGTCTGTGGACTATTGGAATGAGACGGAGGTAGTAATATAATATAATAATAATAATAATAATAATAATATAATAATAATATAATAATATAATAATATAATAATAAGCTTACACATTGGAAATGCTCTTAGGTTAATGTTTATCTATTTATTAGTACTATTATCATTTTAGTGTCTAGGTGGTTCAATGAATTAAGGTTCATGGTCTATAAAAGCAAAGCTTTTTTTAGTGATTTTGCAATTGGTTAACTAAGTGTTTCACATACTTGTCAAAAAGACTGTTGTGGATCTGTCTCTTTGTTCTTATGTGGATGTTTGTTCCAAGTTATGTTATTCATGTAAAAATGCCTAAATAGGGTCTATAGTCTATACTTTGCATTAATCAGTAATAATAGACAAATTTGAACATGTAGGTTTGATGAAAATTCGTTCTTGCAGTGTGTACTTAATGATACCGCAACCCGCATGCGCACCCCATATGTATGCGGGCACCCACTAGTGTGCGTATGCGTGTGCTCATGTGCATTATGCGGTATGCGGATTCGTATCTAATGCCTTTGTTTCCGGTACAGCGATTACTTGGCTATCAAGTAAATATCTTTTCCATAATTACATCCGTGATTCGGGGGAGTTTGTTATGGAAAGGATTGCCATTATCTCGGATGGTTCTAGAATTAGGGTTTGCCTATATATACAAACCCTAACTATCATTCTAAACACAATCACCTTACGTAACCATCATCTAATACCCGTCTTACGTTACCAGCATTGTCGAGCATCTTCTAAAGGTTAACAGGTTAGTTTCTTGATTAACTAGTACCTACGACCTTATTTGGGGCCTTCTAATCGACGATCGTCATTAAAGGTGGACTTAATCACTTGGCCACCCCGCCGACATCATCATGTCTGCCAGGGTTATTCACGGTAGCCGGACCGGAGAGCCTTGTTCTAAGATCCTTCAACTTCACTTTACGCGTTGAACAGGCATATTACCCCTGTGGTTAAAATATGCATGATCAAGTGGTGCTTTCATTGAGAGCCGAACTCAATTCAAGACATGTTTATTTGTTTTTTCTTTTAAAGTTTTGAATTATAAGGCTTATTGTTCACAAATTTTTTTGAATTTTTTCTTTAACAGTATCATGACTTCCGGGGAATCATCGGAACGTACTCAAACAGATAATCAAAACACGCCGTCTGGTAATCAGCAGACGCAAGCTATGACTACGGGGGCGGGATACGCGCCATATCTTTCACCTGTATCCGGCGAGCCTTTTCAGAGGTATAAGCCGATATATCCAGATGGGATTACACCGCCAAGGGCAAACTCGCCAGTTACCACCACGCGGTTGGATTTTTCCGCGGTGGATCCAAGGGTCATCTTGGTAGGCACTAGCGGTGAAACAGTAGGCCCGCACGTGGTATGCTGCGGCCAGGTACCTATTTATAGTACCTCGGTTTCAATCCCTCTGCAGACGCAGAGTGTTCAGCAGAATTCATCGTTTACACCGTTGCAACCTTGGCAACCACCGCGTCCAATTTCGCAGTTTTTGACTCCTGGGGATGCGCAGGCATTACTTAATAGTTGGGGGTTCTGTGTCATTCCGGATGCCAATTCTCATTGGACGCCGATAACTGCAGAACAGCAAAGCACTGCGCATACGGTTGGGCTTATAGCGGCATATCCTCAGGTCTCGCAGGCATCTGCGCCACAGGTTTCGGCACCTTTTCAGCTACCCGTATACTCTGCGCCGGCAAGCCTGCCTTCTTTTCCAACGCATCAGCCTTGGTTGTATCCGCAGACGCCAGGGCAGCCCTGGCAAAATATTCAGGGGCAGGCGAATCTCGCAAGCCAATTTATGCAGGCGGCACCTCCTGACATGGTCCACCTATTTTCACAACCTGATTTTGTTCAGGATATGATGAGGCGTTTCTTCGCAGGGCTCAAAGGTGACCCTGTTAAACCACCTTTTGAGCTACCAACTACTTTTGATAAGTTTCCACCGCATATAACTGCATATCCGTTTCCATCTGCGCCAAAGATACCTCATACGTTGGGTACTTACAATGGCTTAACTGGTTCAGATGACTTCTTACAGCGTTTTGAAGGCGCAATGCGCACTCAAGGTTGGGTGGATCCGGTTGCGTGTCAGATATTTCCAATGACACTGCAGGGTATTGCTCGTGAATGGTTTAATAAACTGCCGGCGGGTAGTATAGCCGGGTTTATGGATCTGCGGATGAAATTCTTGCTGCAATATCAGAATCAGAGGCCACTCAAACGCACTCATATCGAATGTCATGATATTGTGCAGAAATCCAAGGAATCTTTGGGTGAATTTCTCACAAGATATACTAATGAGTGTCTGCGCATACCAGATCTCAAGCCAGAGCAACAGATTTCCGGACTCATACATGGTATAAACTCAGAACGTCATCCAACACTGGTAAGGCGTCTGCGCCATACGGTCCCAACAACTTATGCTGAAGCGCTTAATGAATGCCATGACTATATGCGGAGTGGCGAAGATAATGATATTCCAACAGCTAGTTCACGCAACGAGAGGAAAGACGATGATGATCGTTCGCGTGATCAAAATCGTGGCAACAACTCTCGCGGAAGGTATCCTAGCGGTGGTCCTATCAGGAATGATAAAGGAAAATCAAGTGGCAATTATCGAAACAATAATCAGCGCGGCATCAATAATCAGAACTATGCGCTGCTTAAAAGTTTGTCTAAAACGCCAAAAGAAATTTTGGCAACCGAACCAGTGTGCGCGACCTTTGCGGTTCCAACTCCGCTTACAGAATTTGGTAAGCGGGATAAAACAAAGTATTGCGAATTCCATGACGATTACGGGCATGACACTAATCGATGCAAAAACTTGATGAAAAGAGTACTTGAAGCGCTGCGCGCAGGTAAATTGGATCACCTGAAGCCACCTAAGAAGGACAAGGGAAAATCCGCAGAGGAAGGGTCAAAGGCTAAAACTTTCGCATGGCAAAAGTTCGATAAAACAAAAAACGCCGACTTAACCATTAATATGGTCGACGCAGAGAAAGTTAGCCAGCGGAGAAAGTACAATGATCACCATGACTGGGAACTTCTCCTGATCGCATTTCCTCCTGTAATGTCCATTGACGCAGTTAACGAGCCCATTATCATCAAGTGTCGCATCCCTGCTTGCGGTGTACAAATTAAACGCATGCATGTTGACACCGGGAGTGGTGTCGACATTATGTACGAGCATTGCTATCGTTTTCTCCCTGCAGAAGTCAAAACGCAGCTACACCAGTCTGATATTACGTTATCTGGGTTCTCTGGAGAAAGCTCATGGCCACTAGGCCGGATAGAGCTAATGATAGAACTCGCAGATGATAATAATCCGCAGTTGGTCAGACATGAGTTAGTTGACTTTTATGTGGTTCGTTCAACTTCGCGGTACAACGCGCTGTTTGGGAGAAATTTCATACGGCGTTTTAACATTATACCATCGGTGGTGCATGGTTTGATTAAGTTTCCTACGAAGGGAGGGGTTGCCACAATTGCATCACATCAAAGAACCGAGTTGTGTGGTTCTGTTGTGGCTGTAAACATTCCCAGCATGGGAGAACAACTCGTAAGCACTACGGTCATAGCAAACCGTTTGCATCCGGATTAGCAGATTAAAATCGGCGCAGGCTTGTCAGCCGAAACAAAGGCCAAATTGCACGGAATATTGACCGCTAACGTAGATGTTTTCGCGTGGCGTGAATCAGACATGACGGGGTACCGCGAGACATTGCGGAACATAAATTGAATGTTAACCCATCACTCACGCCCGTTAGGCAAAAGAAGCGGCATATGGCTCTTGAGCGAAGTGATTGGTTGTGCGCAGAAGTAGATAATCTTGTCAAAGCAAACATCCTGCGGGAGGTGCGGTATCAGACATAGGTTGCTAATCCTGTGTTAGTCAAAAAGGCTGATGGTAATTGGCGAATGTGCGTTGATTTTAAAGACATTAATAAAGCGTGTCCTAAGGACAACTACCCTCTCCCGGAAATAGACTGGAAGGTGGAATCACTGTCAGGGTTCCGGTACAAGTGTTTTTTAGATGCGTACAAGGGTTATCACCAAATCTTAATGGCTGCGGAAGATGAGGACAAGAATGCTTTTCATACGCCGCAAGGTATTTACTGTTATACGAAGATGCCCTTCGGATTAAAAAACGCAGGCGCAACCTATCAGCGCGTAATTGATGCGGCATTCAAACACCAAATTGGTAGGAATCTTGAAGCGTACATTGACGACTTGGTAATTAAGAGCAACACTGAAGAAGAAATGCTCGCGGACATCCTAGTAACGTTTGCGTCTCTACGCAGGATAAACATGAAGCTTAACCCGCTCAAATGTAGTTTTCGGGAAGAGGAAGGCAAGTTTCTAGGTCATGTTGTGACAGCGCGGGGAATCAAGGCAAATCCCAAAAAGATTGAAGCCATTGATAGTTTGCCATCTCCGAAGACAAAGAAAGATGTGCAAAGTCTCACAAGGAAGCTTGCGGCAATCACGCGGTTTTTGTCGAAGGCCGCAGAGCGGCAATTGCCATTCTTCAATACTTTGAAGAATTGTTTAAAGAAAAAAAGACTTTGTATGGACTCAGGAAGCAGAATCAGCCTTTCAGGAGATGAAGAAGGTGCTCGCTGAATTACCAACACTCATCGCGCCAGTAACAAGAGAAACGCTTACGCTGTACCTTGCGGCATCAAAAGAAGCTATCAGCTCGGTTCTTATCGCAGATCGCGAAATGGTAATCCATTTCCTTTTACTTATGAATTATTTATTTCGTATACAATTAATGCTGAGGTTTTCTCAGATGCAAATGCTGGTCTACTTTGTAAGCAAGACGCTGACAGCAAGCGAAGTAAATTATGCACCAACAGAAAAGCTAGTATATGCGCTAGTCCACACGGCGCGGCATTTGCGCCGGTATTTTCAAGCACACCTAGTTGTGGTTCTAACTGATCAGCCGATCAAGCAGGTTGGTAAAAACCTAATTTGCGGCAATGACCGGGAATACCGCATTGACTAACGCAATCATCTTATGTTTTAGGTGCTGTATAAACCTGAAATCTCTGGCCGAATGGCTAAATGGGCTGTTGAGTTAGGGGAGCATGAAATAAATTTTTCTTCGCGAAGCGCGGTTAAGGGTCAAATACTTGCGGATTACCTAGCAGAGTTACCTGCGGATGTCGAGGCATCAGCAAAACATCAAGATATGCCTGCACCAACTTTGTCACCATGGGAGTTATACACCGATGGTGCATGTAGCGCAGCTGGCGCTGGTGCGGGTGTAATTTTAACTGGTCCAGATGGCGAAGAGCATACATATGCGCTACGGTTTAATTTTGCTGTTACGAACAACGAAGCAGAATATGAGGCTCTGTTAGCGGGTATGCACATTGCGCATAAATTGAATGTTAAAATTCTGCACGCTTATGTGGAATTCAAAGCTGGTATGTAGTCAAGTCAGCGGGGACTTTGAAGCGCACGACATTGCCATGCAGCAATACTTATCGCTTGTTCATAACCTCGCTGATCAACTTGAAACTTTTCAAATCTCCCACGTAATGCGGGGGCAAAATAAGAAAGCGGACGCGCTTAGCAAATTGACCGCTTTGGCTTTTGATCATCTGGGGAAGAAAGTTCTTATAGAAGAACTGCATGCGAAATCCATTGTTATGATGCCTTTGGTAGCACCTGTTGAGGAATCCAGCTCAACATGGATGACACCTATTATTGCTTTCCTGCGAGACGGCACATCACCTGCGGATTCCGTTGATGCGAAGAAACCAAGGCACCACTGTATGCCCTTGAGGGTGACGTCCTATATCGAAAAAATTATTTAGGGCCGCACTTAAAGTGTATTGGTCCGAAAGAGGCAGAGGAGGTTATACGCGAGGTGCATGAAGGTGCATGCGCTCTTCATTCGGGGCACAGGTCTATTGTGTCAAAAATTATACGGCTAGGTTATTATTGGCCCACTATGTACGCAGATACCGCGCGAATAGTGAAGCAATGCGAATCTTGCCAAATACATGCACCTATCAGCAGGGCACCTGTGCATCCTATGATACCAGTCTTGTAACAACCCAACCCATTAACCAACCAATAATGCGAAATAAAAAGAAATTTTGCTGGAACAGCATATGGCGCGGCGCGCCATATGGCCGCGCGACGCGCCAAACTGGCCTGTCCAAAAAGTCATGAAATGCGAAAATGTTTGACCACTTCCCGACGTATTTAGACAAAACGCTTTTCACAACCTATTCATATATGAAAAACTAACACGTTCCATTCATAAAATAAGTTTTACGAGGCTGGGCCCACATCGGCCGTTTTACGACTTTCATATGAAAATACAAGGTTTCAATCACACGACTATTAATACAAAATAAAGCCGAGCATGGCGATTGGGGATACGCTACCCAATCCTAATCAATCCAAAAGCAAGCCTTCTAAAGCAACTACGCGAGTCCACTAGTCCCACGCTTACCCGAGCCACCGCATCCATGCAAATCTATAAAAAGGTAAACAACGAGAGGGTAAGCTAAAGCTTAGTGAGTGCAATAGTTACACACGTACATATATAATTTACCTACTTGCACTCCCTTACCCAAACCACACATTAATCCCGCATGTCAAAGCATAAGAAACTAGCATAATCAATCTTACCACAATGAACTCGGTTAACAAGCGTAAAAGCTAGTAACATCAAACGCACCATATATACCTCGTGTAGCAATTCGCACAAGCTAGTAACACCAAACGTACAACTAGCATAAACCTTAGCATAATCTCGCATATCATATCGTAATAAAGCTAGTAGCATCATAATCGTACAACTAGCAACACCATTAGCATAATAGTCATAATAATAATTAAATGCTACACAACAACTATAATCCATGGTTAACCAACTCTTCGCAAGGGAATGACTTCGCGAAACAAGTCATCGATGTTCATAACAACCGTTAGCTCCCAAAAACGGCTATGGTATGCTAACCCCCGAGGTGTTCCTAAAACGGCTATGGCATCACCCCCAATTGTTCCCAAAAACGGCTATGGCATCACTTGATCAACGTGTGAGTAAAACACGGCTATTACTCACAATCATGTACACAAACACGGCTATGTGCACAATAACTCGGATAATAACGTGAGAGTAAAACACGGCTATTACTCGCCACTATATGCACAAACACGGCTATGTGCATGATTATCAATTGGACAAAACGGCTATGTCCCACAACTATGGTCACAAAAACGGCTATGTGACACCGTTAATTAATGTGTGCAAAAACGGCTATGCAACACCTCAATGGTCACAAAAATGGCTATGTGACTCATCGTCAAAATAATAACATTACAATAAATATATAGGGTCCACAATCTTAAGTCGCATGTAGTGCACAAAATCCGGCTATTGTGACACTATTCCCAAAGGTGTCTAAACGGCTATCGTCGCATCGATGTGCCCCAAAACTCGGCTATTGTGCACATCGCGCACAAACAAATAAATTATATACATACATGTATAATTATTCCACTCACCTTGAAGTCTTGATGAGAACAAGCCAAATCCGATGATCCGTCAATGAACGTACCTAAATCCATTATCATAATAATAAACAACACAATTAGGGTGGATTACAAACCAACCCATATTGACACCTAGTGCAATATCGACCCGATTGTACTTCCAAGTACAAATCGCGCCCAAATTAACCAATAATCACTAACACAAGTGAGAATGGTCCTAATACGCCAATTAAACCCAATCATAGGTGTTAAACACCTATCTTGCCCATAATGACACTTAAACCCTAATTTTGACCCAAAGGAGTCAACATCGCGCCATTAGCGAGTTTTGACACCAAAACATATTTAACTCGGTTCTATGCTTCAACTTAATCCATTTTAAGTTTATAAACCTTATTAAATCGATAATTGGGTCATAATCATCACCAAACCCTAATTTTGACTCAAGTCAAAATTAGTCAACCCAAATTCACCTAAAGTGATTCCAACACTTCCATAATCACTAAACCTAGTGATTAAACTCAAGATTAAAGCCTAATCAAGGCCAAATCGTCAACCAACCCAAAACCCGCCAAGTGACAAGAATAACTAGTCACCATAAACCCATTTCATCATCTAAGAGGGTTTCACTACAAATCAAACTCAAACCCTAACTTGAATATCAAATCTAACAAATGTAATTCGGAGTTTGAACTTACCAATACCACCAAAATGATGTCGTTCACGAGTAGAACAACTTTAAAACCCGAGCTTTGGTGAGAATCCAACTCCTTCTTCTTCAAATCAAGCTCTCTCTCACTAAAAGTGGGTTTCTCTCACTAGGGTTTGAAGAGAGTGTTTGTGTGAGTGAGAAATGAGCTCCAATGGAGTTCTAGATCAGTTTTGGTGACCCTAAACCGACCCTAAATGAAAATACCAAAGTACCCCTCATTTAAACCTTTTAAAAAGGCTGAAAATTGCATCAGACGGGTTCGGCGCGCCGTGCCAAAAGGTGGAGCGCCGCTCCAACCTACAGGTCAGTTTTCAGAAACTTGTTTTGGCCATAATTTTTTGACCGTAGCTCCGTTTTCGATGAATCAAATATCGTTGGAAACGTAATAAGATTTCCTTTCCAATGGTAAGGCTTTGAAACATCAACACAAACTTTATTTGGGGTTGAAAAGATACGTACACACCTTGTCACTTCAGACAACGTCCAGTTTCCTTCGGCGTTTGAGCAAGCAACACGTACACTTCATACACGCATCGTACACCATAAATACATTATGTACAATAAATATTTGGGTCTTACAACTCTCTCCCACTTAAACTCGATCACGTCCTCGTGATCTTCTCCACTTAACCAATCCGGAACTACTCAACGGCCCTCAATCATAAATTCAAATGCGAACTTTCCTAGACAATTCTTCCCAATGAATCACCTTTAACAACTAAAATCGTTACCCGCGATATCAAAACCACAATTCGAGCACTAAAACCTGCTCAATTCCCCATATCGGGAAAAACTCAACCAATCTCGTACCGAGATATCAATCCCTTAGCGTACCTTTACCAAGGACAACGCTAAATGTGACCAAGTCTCAACCTAAAGTCAACAATCCGAACGTTGAAGATCGAACCACATGAATCCTTACGGATTACACTTACCACTAAACATCCTTTGTAGCGCGCAATGCAACCAATACGCCACTAACCTAACATCTTAAGCAACGGCTAAGACCAAAAGCACCCAAAACGACTATGGCAACGCTAAACCTAAGGTGTACAAAATCGACTATTGTCATACCCGTAACACACATGTGAGCGAAGCACGGCTATCGCCTCACTAATCCCACGACATGGTCCCCACGACCCCAACATCGGCATATAAAACCACCGTTAGTTCACACAATGTGGTCCTTACGACCCCACCATTGGCGTATAAAACAACCAATAGATCACACATCCAACAACATGAAGGCTGGCAGAAAACTACACGCGACCCACTTCCCAAATCTCAACACCGGATGAAGTCAGCGGACCCCGTCAACGGTCATGCTTCATCGATATAACACTACACCCATGATGAATTCAGCGGACCCCGAAGGTCATGCTTCACCAATCAACGATCTCATGATGAAGTCAGCGGACCCCGAAGGTCATGCTCCACCAGTCAACGACCCCTTTTTGGCCTCGAACAACGAGTAGCGTAACATCGAGCTCTGCTACGCCATAGTGAATCCTAACGGATACCACTAACCATTCACATAATCGAGCAAGAACAACCTATATCAAACATAGGCACAAAACAATAATTCTCTAAAAGAGGATCCGATACGCACATCCTTTAACCGAGGGATTTCACCTTGCTCACCATACCCGTCCATTATCTCTCAACGAGATTTACCATATTACTACCTTGGTGATATCTCAAATCCAAAATCATAAGTACAATTTAACCGAAATTATACCCTACCACAAATCGACCAAATCTAGGTCCCGACACAAATTTCGGATCTACCAAAAGCATTGTCCAAAATCCCACACTAAAACCTCCTCGTGCGGGAGTGTAACTCCCCCACTTGGAACTACGTTCCATAACCACATCTCGTACACCCGCACAATGCTACCAAAGGTAGACTTTACCAATAATTGGGTTCACACGGCCCATCACCATGTCTTGCTTCAACTTTGAGCATACCAAGGATCCTAACCTATCCTTAAACACTTCGAATGAAAAGTGTACCACAAATTACACGAACTATACACTCGCAATCATCCAATTGCTTTAGTTTATCGAATTTCACCCGACCGCTCATGTACCTAAGGGTTTCACTTCGGTACCCTAAGTACAATGTAAACACAACACAATCGGAGTCGAACACCACGCTAGTAGGTATAAAAAGGCACCTAATGTCACGTCACGTAGACTCCTTTACCAACATACATCGAGATCAACACTCGATTTCAAGAATTTCAATCCACCCGACGAACCCCATGGTTCATCAACTTCAACGCGAAAGCGAACACGCGCTTAACGACCGAACACCAAAACCCATTTCCATGGTTTGGTAGAAACATTTCCCAAATACTAAGGAATGCTTGATTGCACCAAGTCTTATGAAAGGACCCGTCCTAATCCATCCGGATGAAGTCCATATTGATTATAAACGATTCATAACAGTTGATTACATCGCGAGGTATTTGACCTCTATATGATACATTTACAAACATTGCATTCGTTTTTGAAAAGACAATCTTTCATTTCATCGAAAGTTGACGGCATGCATACCATTTCATAATACCTCTAACTATAATTGACTTAATAATAATCTTGATGAACTCAACGACTCGAATACAACGTCTTTTGAAATATGCCATGACTGACTCCAAGTAAAGTCTCTAATATGAGCTAATGCACAGCGGAAGATTTCTTTCATACCTGAGAATAAACATGCTTTAAAGTGTCAACCAAAAGGTTGGTGAGTTCATTAGTTTAACATAAATAATCATTTCCATCATTTTAATAGACCACAAGATTTCATATTTCAATACACATCCCATACAATAGAGATAAAAATCATACATATGGTTTGAACACCTGGTAATCGACATTCACAATAAACATATAAGAATATCCCCATCATTCACAATAAATAATCATTAGTTTAACATAAATAATCATTTCCATCATTTTAATAGACCACAAGATTTCATATTTCAATACACATCCCATACATAGAGATAAAAATCATACATATGGTTTGAACACCTGGTAATCGACATTCACAATAAACATATAAGAATATCCCCATCATTCCGGGATCCTCCTTCGAACATGATATAAATTTCGAAGTACTAAAGCATTCGGTACTTTGGATGGGGCTTGTTGGGCCCGATAGATCTATCTTTAGAGTTCGCGTCAATTAGGGTGTCTGTTCCCTAATTCTTAGATTACCAGACTTAATAAAAGGGGCATATTCAGTTCGATCATTCAACCATAGAACGTAATTTCAATTACTTGTGTCTATTTCGTAAAACAGTTATAAAAACAGCGCATGTATTCTCAGTCCCAAAATATATATTGCGAAAGCATTTAAAAAGGGATTAATGAAACTCACCTTATTGTATTTTGTAGTAAAAATACATATAACATCTATGAACAAGTGTAAGGTTGGCCTCGAATTCACGAACCTATATTATTCATATGTATATTAATACATATAATCGTAATCGAAAAAATTTAGATATTATTAGTGATATAATTGTTATTTTAATAAATTAAATATTTCATTAATAACTAATTTAAATATTTCTATTTTAAATAAATAATTAGTATTTATTATAAAATGTTAATATAGATATGTTATGTGTATTAACTATAGTGTTATATAACTAAAAATCATTTGATAAAATAACATTAATAATAATAAATAAGTAAAAATTGTATTATTTTATAATAATAATATTAGTAAATATACTTAATAATGATAATAATAATAATAATAATAATAATAATGATCCTAAAAATAATAATACTTATAATGATAATAATATTGATAATAATAATAATAATAATAATAATAATAATAATAATAATAATAATAATAATAATAATAATAATAATAATAATAATAATAATAATAATAATAATAATAATAATAATAATAATAAATGATACTTTTAATAATATTGAAAATTTTACTAATAATAATAATTCTAATAATACTTATAATAATTCTATTAATAATAAGTATAATAATAATAATAAAAATATATATCATATCATTCTAAATTCATATTCTTAATCCACATTATATTATACTCTTATCATAAATGTAGTATTAAGCATATTAATCATAATTTTAATACTTCAAAAATATTTAATCATAATATTAGATAATGATAATAATAATAATATGTAATAATAAGGATGATGAAAAATTATACCATCCTAATCATCATCGTCATTCGATTAACATATTTATCGTCATTGCCAAGTAACATCTTAATCGTAATCTTCGTCATAAAATCATCATCATCAACTTAACATAATCATTGATCATCATAATTTCGTGCACTTCATCATCATTGTATCGTGATCTTCATCACTCTCAACCCCATAACCGTGTATCATAATCATCATCGTTTTCGTTTACCATTTTAAACGTAAATCATCATCATCATGATCGAAGCATTATTATCGATCCATAATCACACGCATCATATCATCATTGTGATCAAATAATCATCTTCATTATAACTCGTTAATCACTACCTCGATTATCATTGTAATACCGCTACCATCATCATTATCGATGTACATTAACACATACATCGTTTGTGAATTATAAAGAGTGTAAATAGAACAACGACCCAGACAAAACTTTGGCAGCCCACTCGTATAACTACTAAGCCCAAGAGACAACATAATCAAGCCTAACATCAAAATCCCAAATGCAACACCTCTTAATCTAAGAACCGGCCCAAATAAAAAAAAATCAATTTATGGCTCCCACTTGGGTCGGTTGTTATCCATAATATCCTAACATCACAATTAAATTTATCATGAACAATTCCTTATCAATCACGTGTCTGTCCCCCCATGATAAAAAAAAATCGTTGTTTGTATATCCAAAACAAGCATGACGAAAACAATAAAAAAATTATGAAGTGTTCGGTTATGATTAAAACAAACGAAAGAAAAGGAGAAGAAGAGTTTAAAGGTGGGGTGGAGTGTTTCATGGTGGTACTCGATCATCAACAGGAAAGAAGCAGGAAAAACGCAAGGTTTAATGGTGGTTTTATTTTAAGAGAGAGAGAGAAGAGAGAGAAAATGGTTGTGGGTGTGTTCACGAAGGAGAGGGTGGCGAGTTCATGGGGTGGTAAGGTTCTTTGATGTTGCTCGACTTCAACAGAAACAGGAACATACGAAGCAGCGGTTTGTTGTGGGTTGTAAATGGGTGGTGTTGGAAGGTCGATGAAAGGTGAAAATGTTGAAGGTGATGGCGGTTAGTCCATGGTGGTTTACGGTGGTTGTTTGTAAGATGAAATAGAAAACGTTATCGTAACAACAACAGGGAACCGAAGTGGCAGTGGGTGTTCTTGAAGAGTTTAGTTAATACTAAAATCATAGGGTAAGAGATAGGTTTTGATCTCGCTACAATAGATCAACAACAAAATGCACCCGAATGGTTTTCGGGTTCGGGTTCTCGGCTAACAACACTTGGTTGGTGTTCTTGGGTTGTTGATCGAATAATCAGAAAATTGTAGTAGATGAGTAGCAATAAACAAGAGGTGATCTAGTGATGTTTTGTGATAAGAGTTTACAAGAGGAAGGGTGATTTGAGTTGGGTCTAACCTTGTCGAGGAAAAAAAGAAACAAGGTGTGTGCTTAAGGTTTGATGAAGGTGGTGTTTCTCTAGTACAACAAACGAAAACCAAATTTAAAGGTGGTGGTTTGATAGAAAATATTAAAGAAGGAAAAGAAGATATTTTCTATCTCTAAATCTCTCTGTGTAAATATGTCTATCATGTATATAATATAATATGTATATATATATATATATATATATATATATATATATATATATTGAGAAAAGTGTTGATGGTTGAATAAGGTAAACAAAACAATGGTCCCGGGTTTGTTATCAGTCATCAATCGGCACTCATCTATATGCAATTATATAAGTTTAAAGTATTAATATAATAGTACATATATATAATTCAAAGTAGAATGGAATTGAAATGAACTCATACGGTAATCAATCAAGCACAGTCTCTCAAATTTTTAAACTCAATCTCAATCAGTACATATTATTATTATTGTACTAATAAGAAATTTAGAACATGCCAATTAGCTGTCACAAAAATTAATATCTGCCAACAGTTTTATTAGGATATTATTTCGTACTCCGTTGATAAATCAGTGATGATTAAAAGTCTTCGAAAAATTCTTAAATTTTTACAATAATTATTTTTATTCATTTTAGTCATTATGATATAAAATTTGGTTATTAATTATTAAATAAAAATTACATCACTGTTCGCGCCCGATTCCAGGTAAAATATGAAAAGTGTTCAAATTTAACAACTGGCTTCTAAATATATTTTTAATATGCCTATGATTCATATAACTCATTTTCGGATCACCGTTTATTTTAAAATTTTTATATGTTTGAATTTAACCTGATTAATATCAATCGAAACATCACACGAGTGTTACTATTATTTGATATTTATTTTTTATATACTTTTATTTATACTTAATAATGTTTTTAAATAATTATTATAATATCATTTTTCATAACAACAATATTTTAACTTATACTTCCAATTATTATTTATATATATACACACAAATCTATTTACAAATAGTTGTTCGTGAATCGTCGGGAATGGTCGAATGGTAATTGCATACATGAAACAGTTCAAAATTTTTGAGACTCAACGTTACAGACTTTGCTTATCGTGTCAAGAATATTAAATCGTGTCGAGAGTTTGGTTTAAAATTAGTCGAAATTTTCCGGGTCACTACAGTACCTACCCGTTAAAGAAATTTCGTCCCGAAATTTGAGTGAGGTCGTCATGGCTAACAATAAATATGTTTTTTTCTTGACAAATATGAGCTGATAAATAGAGTTTTCATCATTACAAAATAATACAGATAAAATAATTCGATTATTCGAAGAGCACGAATGAAACTATCATGAGAGAGGTCCCAACGGGCATCGTCCACCTTCGCCCAAAAACTTGCCCAAATTTTTAGCCGTTAGTAAAATAAAAAAATTCCAACGGCTATCCCAACGATCACTTTTACATTATATAAACACCAACCATATACTTCATTTTATACACTCAAACATATATTTCTTTTATATTTCCATCTTTCTCAAGATCAAAATCAAACACTCCCAAACTACAAAATGTTAACACTTCCCCCAATGATTGTTTCATTCGATGTTCATTATGGAGGTGATTTCTATAATCAAATGAAGGAATATGAGTGGGGCGATAGTATTTCGTTTGAAGATATCGACATTCGTGATGTTGGTTTACAAGATTTGCTATCCTTTTTGAAGGAAAAAGTTCCGTGTGAATTCACGTCTGTGTTCTTTTATAGAGACGATTATGATGCGGATTGTAGGGCAAGTTTTCTGTGTACCGATGATCAATGGTATTTTATAAAAGATACCATTGAAGATCGCGGTAAACGCATTTCTTTGTATGCGGTTCTTGAAGATGAAGAGACGTTGGGTTATCGTTACCTCGATGAATCAGCTGAAGCAGCAGTTGAGGCATCAAGAGAAATACCGATGTCTCCAGAGTACCTCACGGATGGTGAAATGACTGGTGAATGCTACTTTGCAGATGACAATTGACGACGACGAGTAGTTTGATTGTAATCATTTAATTTTTAATTGTCGTGATGTTTTAATTTTTAATTATTGTAATTTCAGTGTTGTTGTCGAGTTTTATATCTTCCTTTATGTTTCGAAGCTCTTCGTCTTTTTAATCTCCTCTCGATCTCTAGTAAAATTAGTAATGGTCTAGAATTTGTAAGTATGGAGTTTCGAATGAATTTAATGTTATAATCAAGAAAGAACGTAATAGCACAATTTGATTTGTCAAATTACCAGAATCATTGAGAATAGCGCTATCAAGAATATACTTTCTTGATATGTTCTGAAGTTAATTAGAATGAAAGAGTTATGTAACATGACACATGATGGTGGTATGATCTACTGTGAACCATCATGTCCCATTAGAACTCGGCATGACTTACTGTAATATAATCACGTTGATCAAGTGTCATTATATTATACTAACTCATGCATCAGTTCCCAACATTAGTTCAATAACATTCATATTTTAAGCTCGAAAGTTTACAGAATATAGAAATTAACAGTTTCTATATGATGTAATACTGATAGCACGAAGAGATAAATGATTTCAGATAGTATTAGCTATAAGAATATATTCAGAAATATCGAAGATATTTATAATGAAAGATACGATAATATCTTTGAATATCTAAGACCAGAGGATGATGAAGACTATTGTCCGCACGGGTTTAGAGTAATGAGCAAAATATTCGCTAAAGACTTCAGCAGACATTGAATCATTTAGATTCTTTGAAGTCAAACTTATTCTTTGTGATTTGTCTACGGCTTCTTTCATAGTTTCGCATAATCCGCTTTTCGATACTAAATTTTCTATTGAATGTTTCCAATATAATGATACACGGGAAGCACGAGGAGGTATATAATTTCGAACGAGAATATTTATGAAAATATCCTCAGAAATATTGAAGATATTGATGATGATATTTTGGAATTTCTAAGTTCGATGGTTGATGGAGAAAGATTTTCCGCGATTTTAACATGACTTCGGAGCAAGATATTCTCTAAAGATTTCAACAGATCCAGAATTACCTGAATTCTTTGAATATAGGATTTAGTCCTCGTATTTGCCCTTGGTCTCCTTCATGGGTAGCTCAATCTGTTTTTCAATACCCAATTTTCTATCGAGCGTTCCCAACACTCCTTTCTTTATCATCAACTTTTGGTTGTTTAGACCATCTACCATTTTTCTGTTTCCTCTGTATTTAATGCTATGATATCTGAATCATCGGTTATTAATCCGAGGTGGTTTCAGGAAAATTGTGTTTTTAGATGATTAACCCTGGTGGTAAAATGGTGGAATATGAAAGGTTCCCTGGTAACAATAAAAGAGCACGCGTATATATCAACGTTATAATAAGGTTGTTTCGTACGAAAAGTCGAAGTTGTCTTGCTGGAGCTGTGACAAAACGGGCTATCTCGAACAGCAGATGCAAAGTTATTTTTTTTTGTAATAATAACGCTAAAGGATTTAGCACAGCTACGTGTTAAACGTTTACTCAGGTTCCGAGTGTTTTTCAGGTGCATAACTATATGCATAAATCTTTTCTCCCGTAAATGAAGTGCGGTTGGTTCATCCTCTCGATCGAGGTGTTTTCAAGAATCATAAAAGGTTTGAACGCAGAATGTAATCGTGAAGATTCAAATGATGTTTAAGACGAAATCAAGTGGCAACTTGAAGAATTGTTTAGTTTCATATGTTATAATCAATATTTTAATTCATTTTAATTGTCCAATGTTATTAGTCCACAGTCGATAGTCCACAGTTGACAGTACAATCATTCATATATAGTTTAATATATAATATTCGAATTAATTAATACGTGTCGTGACCCGTATACGTCTCAGACTCGATCACAACACAAACTATATATATTATTGTAGAATCAACCTCAACACTGTATAGGGAACTCGATCATTACTGCATATAGAGTGTCGATGGTGATTCCAAATAATATATATAGATGCGTCGATATGATATGTCAAAACCTTGTAGACGTGTCCCGATATTTAAAGTGAGTAAAATAAATAACAAAAATTAAATAACGATAAATAAAGTGCGTAAAGTAAATAACAGAAATTAAATAACAATAAATAAAATTGCGAGAATTAAATTGCGATAAAATAAATTGCGATAATTAAATTGCGATAAATAAAATGTAATACGGAATTAACCGTTAGCTAGGAACAGTTAGCTGGAAACAGTTAGCGTGGATTCTTAATAGAATTTCATATTGTTAATTAATCTGTTTCTAATCAATTTTTATTGTGTCCATTATTTCTTCGTTATGCCACTTGATGGATTCTGATAGATCAAAATCCAAATATGTAATTGGATGAATATGGTTATTCTGTGGTGAACGGATTTGTATATCGGTGGATGTAAGTAGGATAGTATATGACTTGTTGAAACAGATTCGAAGAACGTACAATGTAACTTATTAATGTGAAATTTAAATAGTCCTCGGGTATTACCTACCCGTTAAAATATTTTCACCATTAACAGTTTGTACCAGAGAATTTTTAATTACAATCTTTATGAAAACATATATACATATATATTTTCTTCAGATGTATTCATGGATTTAATGAGTTAATATGATATTAAACTCATTTGTTTTTCGGTTGGAACAAGAATAAATAATCTCTAAAACTTTAGAGATTACATATTCGCCATGTCGAACGAAGATAAATGAGGTAGAACGATACGTAGAACGAAGATCATACTCAAAGTACATATGATGATATTGAAGCATGGATTGTTGATGGTACTGGTGCTGTTATTGATTGTACTGTTGGCGCCGGTGATGTTGCTGAAGCTGGTACATTTTGCACCATATTCTCCGAATTGATTATTCGAGCGCGAAGTTCGTTGACTTATTACTCTAGGATGATTGTCGGTAACGAGCGGATAAATAAGGTTCAGAATTATGGATAGAATAAAATCTTGTCGAGTTACCCTGAAAATGAGACTAAAAATGGTGTCTCGAACAGGTTCGCCGGTAAACACTTCAGGTTCATTGTAAAGAGGTGAATTCGGTTGGTGGAAGGGATCGCCTTTTTCGCGTCTACATTGATTAAGTCGACCACGAACCCATCAGATGAATTGGGGATGACTGATTGGTTGATTCATTCTGTTGATGCTGATAGGTGAAACTCCATATCGGAATAGCTGTCGGAATCCGAGGAATTCGAACTGGTTGAGGGATTCATCTCGTATGATCAGATGAAGGACTTTCGATAAGAATTAGATTATAGGATGTAGATTAGTACCCTGCAATACATAATTTACATATGCATATATAATACTAACATCCCATAAGTTACGGAGGAATCTACGGAAGTTGTCAGGGAAAGTCTACAGTAACAGATATGCTAAGATATGAATTAGCAGATACGCTAAGATACGAATTTTGTCTATACACTATTCATGCAATCTTTGCAGTAAGGTGTATCTAGACTAAGAATGATAAGCAGGTAATTTCCTAAGGATGATAAACAGATGATTTTCGATAAAAATGATAAGCAAAACTTTTGACATGCAGACACGGTCGAAGTCCAGACTTACTAATGCATCCTAACGACTATCAGTTAGACACACTAATGCAAGACCTGGTTCACTAAGACCACCGCTCTGATACCAACTGAAAAGACCCGTCCTAATCCATCTGGACGAAGTCCATATTGATTATAAACGATTCATAACAGTTGATTACATCGCGAGGTATTTGACCTCTATATGATACATTTACAAACATTGCATTCGTTTTTGAAAAGACAATCTTTCATTTCATCGAAAGTTGATGGCATGCATACCATTTCATAATACCTCTAACTATAATTGACTTAATAATAATCTTGATGAACTCAACGACTCGAATGCAACATCTTTTGAAATATGCCATGACTGACTCCAAGTAATGTCTCTAATATGAGCTAATGCACAGCGGAAGATTTCTTTCATACCTGAGAATAAACATGCTTTAAAGTGTCAACCAAAAGGTTGGTGAGTTTATTAGTTTAACATAAATAATCATTTCCATCATTTTAGTAGACCACAAGATTTCATATTTCAATACACATCTCATACATAGAGATAAAAATCATTCATATGGTTTGAACACCTGGTAATCGACATTCACAATAAACATATAAGAATATCCCCATCATTCGGGAATCCTCCTTCAGACATGATATAAATTTCGAAGTACTAAAGCATCCGGTACTTTGGATGGGGCTTGTTGGGCCCGATAGATCTATCTTTAGAGTTCGCGTCAATTAGGGTGTCTGTTCCCTAATTCTTAGATTACCAGACTTAATAAAAGGGGCATATTCAGTTCGATCATTCAACCATAGAACGTAATTTCAATTACTTGTGTCTATTTCGTAAAACAGTTATAAAAACAGCGCATGTATTCTCAGTCCCAAAATATATATTGCGAAAGCATTTAAAAAGGGATTAATGAAACTCACCTTACTGTATTTTGTAGTAAAAATACATATAACATCTATGAACAAGTGTAAGGTTGGCCTCGGATTCACGAACCTATATTATTCATATGTATATTAATACATATAATCGTAATCGAACAAATTTAGATATTATTAGTGATATAATTGTTATTTTAATAAATTAAATATTTCATTAATAACTAATTTAAATATTTCTATTTTAAATAAATAATTAGTATTTATTATAAAATGTTAATATAGATATGTTATGTGTATTAACTATAGTGTTATATAACTAAAAATCATTTGATAAAATAACATTAATAATAATAAATAAGTAAAAATTGTATTATTTTATAATAATAATATTAGTAAATATACTTAATAATGATAATAATAATAATAATAATAATAATAATAATAATGATCCTAAAAATAATAATACTTATAATGATAATAATATTGATAATAATAATAATAATAATAATAATAATAATAATAATAATAATAATAAATGATACTTTTAATAATATTGAAAATTTTACTAATAATAATAATTCTAATAATACTTATAATAATTCTATTAATAATAATTATAATAATAATAAAAAAAATATATATCATATCATTCTAAATTCATGTTCTTAATCCACATTATATTATACTCTTATCATAAATGTAGTATTAAGCATATTAATCATAATTTTAATACTTCAAAAATATTTAATCATAATATTAGATAATGATAATAATAATAATATGTAATAATAAGGATGATGAAAAATTATACCATCCTAATCATCATCGTCATTCGATTAACATATTTATCGTCATTGCCAAGTAACATCTTAATCGTAATCTTCGTCATAAAATCATCATCATCAACTTAACATAATCATTGATCATCATAATTTCGTGCACTTCATCATCATTGTATCGTGATCTTCATCACTCTCAACCCCATAACCGTGTATCATAATCATCATCGTTTTCGTTTACCATTTTAAACGTAAATCATCATCATCATGATCGAAGCATTATTATCGATCCATATCACACGCATCATATCATCATTGTGATCAAATAATCATCTTCATTATAACTCGTTAATCACTACCTCGATTATCATTGTAATACCGCTACCATCATCATTATCGATGTACATTAACACATACATCGTTTGTGAATTACAAAGAGTGTAAATAGAACAACGACCCAGACAAAACTTTGGCAGCCCACTCGTATAGCTACTAAGCCCAAGAGACAACATAATCAAGCCTAACATCAAAATCCCAAATGCAACACCTCTTAATCTAAGAACCGGCCCAAATAAAAAAAAATCAATTTATGGCTCCCACTTGTGTCGGTTGTTATCCATAATATCCTAACATCACAATTAAATTTATCATGAACAATTCCTTATCAATCACGTGTCTGTCCCCCCATGATAAAAAAAAATCGTTGTTTGTATATCCAAAACAAGCATGACGAAAACAATAAAAAAAATTATGAAGTGTTCGGTTATGATTAAAACAAACGAAAGAAAAGGAGAAGAAGAGTTTAAAGGTGGGGTGGAGTGTTTCATGGTGGTACTCGATCATCAACAGGAAAGAAGTAGGAAAAACGCAAGGTTTAATGGTGGTTTTATTTTAAGAGAGAGAGAAGAGAGAGAAAATGGTTGTGGGTGTGTTCACGAAGGAGAGGGTGGCGAGTTCATGGGGTGGTAAGGTTCTTTGATGTTGCTCGACTTCAACAGAAACAGGAACATATGAAGCAGCGGTTTGTTGTGGGTTATAAATGGGTGGTGTTGGAAGGTCGATGAAAGGTGAAAATGTTGAAGGTGATGGTGGTTAGTCCATGGTGGTTTGCGGTGGTTGTTTGTAAGATGAAATAGAAAACGTTATCGTAACAACAGGGAACCGAAGTGGCAGTGGGTGTTCTTGAAGAGTTTAGTTAATACTAAAATCATAGGGTAAGAGATAGGTTTTGATCTCACTACAATAGATCAACAACAAAATGCACCTGAATGGTTTTCGGGTTCGGGTTCTCGGCTAACAACACTTGGTTGGTGTTCTTGGGTTGTTGATCAAATAATCAGAAAATTGTAGTAGATGAGTAGCAATAAACAAGAGGTGATCTAGTGATGTTTTGTGATAAGAGTTTACAAGAGGAAGGGTGATTTGAGTTGGGTCTAACCTTGTCGAGGAAAACAAGAAACAAGGTGTGTGCTTAAGGTTTGATGAAGGTGGTGTTTCTCTAGTACAACAAACGAAAACCAAATTTAAAGGTGGTGGTTTTACAGAAAATATTAAAGAAGGAAAAGAAGATATTTTCGATCTCTAAATCTCTCTGTGTAAATATGTCTATCATGTATATAATATAATATGTATATGTATATATATATATATATATATATATATATATATATATATATATATATATATATATATATACATTGAGAAAAGTGTTGATGGTTGAATAAGGTAAACAAAACAATGGTCCCGGGTTTGTTATCAGTCATCAATCGGCACTCATCTATATGCAATTATATAAGTTTAAAGTATTAATATAATAGTACATATATATAATTCAAAGTAGAATGGAATTGAAATGAACTCGTACGGTAATCAATCAAGCACAGTCTCTCAAATTTTTAAACTCAATCTCAATCAGTACATATTATTATTATTGTACTAATAAGAAATTTAGAACATGCCAATTAGCTGTCACAAAAATTAATATCTGCCAACAGTTTTATTAGGATATTATTTCGTACTCCGTTGATAAATCAGTGATGATTAAAAGTCTTCGAAAAATTCTTAAATTTTTACAATAATTATTTTTATTCATTTTAGTCATTATGATATAAAATTTGGTTATTAATTATTAAATAAAAATTACATCACTGTTCGCGCCCGATTCCAGGTAAAATATGAAAAGTGTTCAAATTTAACAACTGGCTTCTAAATATATTTTTAATATGCCTATGATTCATATAACTCATTTTCGGATCACCGTTTATTTTAAAATTTTTATATGTTTGAATTTAACCTGATTAATATCAATCGAAACATCACACGAGTGTTACTATTATTTGATATTTATTTTTTATATACTTTTATTTATACTTAATAATGTTTTTAAATAATTATTATAATATCATTTTTCATAACAACAATATTTTAACTTATACTTCCAATTATTATTTATATATATACACACAAATCTATTTACAAATAGTTGTTCGTGAATCGTCGGGAATGGTCTAATGGTAATTGCATACATGAAACAGTTCAAAATTTTTGAGACTCAATGTTACAGACTTTGCTTATCGTGTCAAGAATATTAAATCGTGTCGAGAGTTTGGTTTAAAATTAGTCGAAATTTTCCGGGTCACTACATCTTACGCCCTTCGCCCGACAATCAAATGTCACCATAGGGTACTTCCATTAGGAACGTCACCCATATCAATAACATGCACAACACAATTGAGACCTTAAGGTTCTCACTCGAACGAGCTTAATGACCCGATACCAACCCAAAATGCCTAAGCGCCCAAGGATTCGCACCATAGAGTCATGGCACATCACACCACTTATACACTCTACTGAGAGCAAACCGGAACCGTAAACGTAAACCGCCTGCTCGCTACGAATTATCTCCAACGGAGAATAAAGTTTAGCTAAGACTTACGCACATACCGCATGTTATTACAAGCGAACAACATATAATTTCGTACTAAAAGTACCTGATGTAGTGCTGTTGGGCTTTCGTGCTCCACTTTCCATCATGTATTCACGCTCTAACCTCCTAACCCGATCGTCATGCGATTCGGAACACTCTAACTTTCGGTGTCCCTCCATTCGGCAAATGAAACACCTGATCGAGCCTAAAGGCACCACCATACAATCTTGTGCCAAATGGCCTCGTTCCCCACACTTATAACGCGTAAGCATGTGACCCCTCTTACTCTTCTTCTTCACATTCCTGACGCCATCAGGCGTACTTCGTGCCCTCTTACCATGAGCACCATGTAATCCTAACCTTGCAAGTACATCTTCATCATCGCTTCCTCGAGGTTTGGGAAACCTCTTTTCAAACTCTTCCTTTACAACTTTAGTCACTTGGTCTCGGACCATTTCCGTCATTTGTCCTTCGACCAACTCCTTGGTTACTTCTCTAACTTTGCCGGTGAAAACCGAGACATATTGTTCAAACACGACCTCAATGTTTAACGTTAACTCATCCTCCCTTCGTGAATAGGTTCACTTGTTCCGCATCCATCTTCCGTTTTCATTCTAAGGGATGCAAACGATTAGATCACGAACGTATAGACCACACGCACAACACCGCCCCATTTTGCTAAACACTCATCGTACATCACTTGTTAGACATGATTTGCACCCGTAATAAGGTTTGCAAGTCCTTATTACGCACACACACCGTATCAACTCGTTAGTACAACGACCACCTCGCTCGATGATATAAACAAACACAAACAAAATTCTACGCGATATAAACACACGCGAGAATTATTATCACATCACAATAGCATATTAATAATATCAGCATTACTAATATAAACGTTAGTCCACCTACAACAAGGCACTAACTATAACCTATTCCGACCAGTAATCCTACAAGTCCCGCAACAAATTAAGCACACACAAAAGTCTAAGTCTAGGCACCTATCTCAAGTCACCTAAATCCCTTAGACCATGCTCTGATACCACTTGTAACAACCCAACCCGTTAACCAACCAATAATGCGAAATAAAAAGAAATTTTGCTGGAACAGCATATGGCGCGGCACGCCATATGGCCGCGCGGCGCGCCAAACTGGCCTGTCCAAAAAGTCATGAAATGCGAAAATGTTTGACCACTTCCCAACGTATTTAGACAAAACTCTTTTCACAACCTATTCATATATGAAAAACTAACACGTTCCATTCATAAAATAAGTTTTACGAGGCCAGGCCCACATCGGCCGTTTTACGACTTTCATATGAAAATACAAGGTTTCAATCACACGACTATTAATACAAAATAAAGCCGAGCATGGCGATTGGGGATACGCTACCCAATCCTAATCAATCCAAAAGCAAGCCTTCTAAAGCAACTACTCGAGTCCACTAGTCCCACGCTTACCCGAGCTACCGCATCCATGCAAATCTATAAAAAGGTAAACAACGAGAGGGTAAGCTAAAGCTTAGTGAGTGCAATAGTTACACACGTACATATATAATTTACCTACTTGCACTCCCTTACCCAAACCACACATTAATCCCGCATGTCAAAGCATAAGAAACTAGCATAATCAATCTTACCACAATGAACTCGTTTAACAAGCGTAAAAGCTAGTAACATCAAACACACCATATATACCTCGTGTATCAATTCGCACAAGCTAGTAACACCAAACGTACAACTAGCATAAACCTTAGCATAATCTCGTATATCATATCGTAATAAAGCTAGTAGCATCATAATCGTACAACTAGCAACACCATTAGCATAATATTCATAATAATAATTAAATGCTACACAACAACTATAATCCATGGTTAACCAACTCTTCGCAAGGGAATGACTTCGCGAAACAAGTCATCGATGTTCATAACAACCGTTAGCTCCCAAAAACAGCTATGGTATGCTAACCCCCGAGGTGTTCCAAAAACGGCTATGGCATCACCCCCAAGTGTTCCCAAAAACGGCTATGGCATCACTTGATCAACGTGTGAGTAAAACACGGCTATTACTCACAATCATGTACACAAACACGGCTATGTGCACAATAACTCGAATAATAACGTGGGAGTAAAACACGGCTATTACTCGCCACTATATGCACAAACACGGCTATGTGCATAATTATCAATTGGACAAAACGGCTATGTCCCACAACTATGGTCACAAAAATGGCTATGTGACACCGTTAATTAATGTGTGCAAAAACGGCTATGCAACACCTCAATGGTCACAAAAACGGCTATGTGACTCATCGTCAAAATAATAACATTACAATAAATATATCGGGTCCACAATCTTAAGTCGCATGTAGTGCACAAAATCCGGCTATTGTGACACTATTCCCAAAGGTGTCTAAACGGCTATCGTCACATCGATGTGCCCCAAAACCCGGCTATTGTGCACATCACGCACAATCAAATAAATTATATACATACATGTATAATTATTCCACTCACCTTGAAGTCTTGATGAGAACAAGCCAAATCCGATGATCCGTCAATGAACGTACCTAAATCCATTATCATAATAATAAACAACACAATTAGGGTGGATTACAAACCAACCCATATTGACACCTAGTGCAATATCGACCCGATTGTACTTCCAAGTACAAATCGCGCCCAAATTAACCAATAATCACTAACACAAGTGAGAATGGTCCTAATACGCCAATTAAACCCAATCATAGGTGTTAAACACCTATCTTGCCCATAATGACACTTAAACCCTAATTTTGACCCAAAGGAGTCAACATCGCGCCATTAACGAGTTTTGACACCAAAACATATTTAACTCGGTTCTATGCTTCAACTTAATCCATTTTAAGTTTATAAACCTTATTAAATCGATAATTGGGTCATAATCATCACCAAACCCTAATTTTGACTCAAGTCAAAATTAGTCAACCCAAATTCACCTAAAGTGATTCCAACACTTCCATAATCACTAAACCTAGTGATTAAACTCAAGATTAAAGTCTAATCAAGGCCAAATCGTCAACCAACCCAAAACCCGCCAAGTGACAAGAATAACTAGTCACCATAAACCCATTTCATCATCTAAGAGGGTTTCACTACAAATCAAACTCAAACCCTAACTTGAATATCAAATCTAACAAATGTAATTCGGAGTTTGAACTTACCAATACCACCAAAATGATGTTGTTCACGAGTAGAACAACTTTAAAACCCGAGCTTTGGTGAGAATCCAACTCCTTCTTCTTCAAATCAAGCTCTCTCTCACTAAAAGTGGGTTTCTCTCACTAGGGTTTGAAGAGAGTGTTTGTGTGGGTGAGAAATGAGCTCCAATGGAGTTCTAGATCAGTTTTGGTGACCCTAAACCGACCCTAAATGAAAATACCAAAGTACCCCTCATTTAAACCTTTTAAAAAGGCTGAAAATTGCATCAGACGGGTTCGGCGCGCCGCTCCAACCTACAGGTCAGTTTTCAGAAACTTGTTTTGGCCATAACTTTTTGACCGTAGCTCCGTTTTCGATGAATCAAATATCGTTGCAAACGTAATAAGATTTCCTTTCTAATGGTAAGGCTTTGAAACATCAACACAAACTTTATTTGGGGTTGAAAAGATACGTACACACCTTGTCACTTCAGACAACTTCCAGTTTCCTTCGGCGTTCGAGCAAGCAACACGTACACTTTATACACGCATCGTACACCATAAATACATTATGTACAATAAATATTTGGGTCTTACAAGTCTCCTCACCATGGCCATTCTGTAAATGGGCAATTGACATAGTCGGACCATTTCCAAAAGGCCGAGGTAATATTCTCATTTATTTTATACCGTATGCTATTTACGTCAGTATCTTATGCATACTCTGCACACGCAGGAAACATCAAATTCTTGATTGTTGCAATCGACTATTTCACTAAGTGGGTCGAAGCGCGACCGATGGCAACGATTTCAGGAAAGAGGGTGCGAAATTTTGTATGGGAAGACATTGTTTGTTGATTCGGCATACCAAACGAAATCGTTTGTGATAACGGTACACAGGTTGCGGGGGATCCTTTTCGTAGTTGGTGCGCGGAGCTTAATATTAAGCAAACCTTTACTTCCGTTGCGCCTCCGCAGGCAAATGGCCAGTGCGAAGTCACCAACCGGGATATAGTAGCTGGAATCAAAGCTGGATTGGGTCATGGTCGCATTGGTTGGGTGGATGAGCTACCAAAGGATTTGTGGGCGCATAGAACAACGCCCAAAGCAAGCACTGGTGAGACTCCGTTCAGTTTGGTCTATGGACCAGAAGCTGTTGTGCCCACAGAAGTTGGGGTACCAACGTTCCGCATACAGAATTTTGACGAACAAAATAACTCAGAAGCTTTGCGGGGAAATCTTAATCTGCTTGAAGAACGCACACTCTCTGCGGCAGTAAACGAAGCCAATAACAAGCAGAAAATTGCAAAGTACTACAATCAGCGTGTGCATTCGCGCTCTTATAAGTGCGGGGACTTAGTTTGGCGTCAGAATGACGCAAGTCATGCGAAGGATACTGGAAAATTGGGCCCCCGCTGGGAAGGTCCGTATAGGGTAGCAAAAGCAAGCAACACTGGGGCATACCATCTCGAGACATTAGATGGAAAACCTGTGAAACACACTTGGCACGCGACATTGTTGAAAAAATGTTATATGTAGCTGGATGGACCTGATCACTCCAATTTATTTTAGCGCATTATTTTTTCTATGTATTTTCTATCCGTTTGGATGTGTCACGGTTGTAATCATTATTAATGCCAATTAAATATTTACTCGCGCATACTTTTGATGTGTATTTCTCTTTTTTGTATGCGTTTCCTGCCTACTTAAGGGGTGTCCTCTAGCCCCCGTGCAGCAGAAGCCTGTTTGGTTACAAGGCTAGATATTAACGGCAGGCGAAGGGAATTGGCTTTCCCCTAGCCAAGCGCCACGCAGACTAGATGGCTGCCAAGTCGACTTAAAACTACAAGCATTGGTTTGCTTGTGCGTAATTACTCTCGCATTGGTTTGCTTGAGGAACTCAAAGTATAAAAGCATTGGTTTGTTTTTAGTTACGTTGCTTACCATACAGCTAACGTGCACCTCTAGCACATGACAAAGCAATAACGCAGTAGCTTTTGAATCTAAATTTTTAAAGGTAAAATGGCTAAAATATTGGTTTATTTTACGCAGTACCTGCGTATGCGCATGAGTTTTGGTTAACCATGTGATTAGGCATGCGGTCCACTAATTGTTTTGATTCACGATATATAAACAATTAATACACAACGCATGCACAAAATAATATCATATATACAAAATCAAGATATTACATGACGTCTGTTTCAAATTGCCTGCCTGAACATAGGACTTACGGCTCAAACGACTACAAGCTAACACTAATAACCCTCCTTGAGGAACCCGTCAACCGACATATTCGGGTCTGCAGCAAAAGCATTGATCAGGGAGATTGGGATGGCTGTGATGGCTTCTTCCGCCTCCATTACCACCGCAGCCGTACCCTCCTTTAGCTTCTTTTGTACGATGTCAGGGTACGGCGGTGTCAGACCGCAAGCTTGGATCACCTCCAGCACTGCCTTGTTGATTTTGTGGTCTTTAACCGCGTCAAAATAGGCGTTGAACTTGTCAGACACGGGCCTGGAGTCCATCACCTTCTACGAAATGGTAGGAAGGGTGGTGCGAAGCTTTGTCAAGTCCGCCTCTGCTAGCTCGCGGCCAGTCACCGCGTCATCTTTCTCCCTAGTAACCTTTTCCAGCTCTACCCGTAGACGCTCAGTCTCCCCCTTGGACTGGTCAACCGCCCCAACCAGCTCGCGATTTTTCTTTCTCTCTTCAATCAATGCAGTTTTGGTTTCCGCCACAGTTAACTCTACCGCGTTGCGCGCTTCTTTCGCGATGTCCCTGTCTTTCTTAACCTGATTAACCCCCGCTTGCAGCAGCCCTAGTTCTGTTTCTTTCCGTACAGACACTTGATACAAGTTAGTGGAACGACAGGCTTGATCCGCAACCATGCCAAAAAAGACAAGGCCGTTTTGGATGAAGGCGTTGAGCGCCTGATTAAAGGGCAGTGCGGCTAGTTGGTTGCGGAACTCAGCCGGGAAGATTTGTTGGAAGAAGGCGGATTGCTCTGCGGCGTTTTCCGCCGAGGACTGGGTGAGCTGCGCCAGGTTCGCCAATTGAAAGCTACCGTGTGGCGGGGTTGGTGTAGACTCGGAGTCCAGGTGTATCGTCTTGTCCTTTGACTCGGCGGTAGCTTCAAGGTCCAGATTGATCCGCGGTGGGGTGTGATGCGTCTCCTCAACATGCTCTGGGTATCAGTAAATGGTTACATAAATGCAAACTTAAGTATGCGGTATGCGCGAAGGGGGAACGCTTACCAGAAGATGTGGGAGGTAGATCCGCAGAACGGGGTTCGATGGGAACGAAGTTGTCGTTCCGCTTGTCCTCCCTCTGTTTGGGAGTGAGTTTCTTCTTCTTCTGTTGGGGTTGGGAGGCTTCGGCGGCCTTGCACTTATTACCGGAGGTGGCAGGTGCATTCTCGCCAGTTTTCTCCTGCTCCAACTGCTAGTTCACATTCTGCTTGCGGAAGGAGATGCCCGCGATCTCCTCTGCAGTCAATACTTTCTTCATCTTCATCTCTGCAAACATGCACGCATGCGTTAGCACATATAAATAGCAAACTGTTATGTTAGTACGTGATTATACTGTTCCTACCCTTTCCATCCGGTCCGACTATGGCTGGACGCACATCTTCCCATGGCCAGTGTGCGGATATCTTCCCTAACCGCAACATCATGTTCCCGTATGACCGGTGCACCAGCTGTGCGTTAGCGTACTCCGCCAATAGTTTTGTTTCCTCGTCATCAAGGACCGGGGTTTTGTTCACATCCTTCTCCACCTTCTCGCACCATATAAGCATTTGCGGAAAATTGGTACCAACTACAGTTTGGTCAATGTAAAAGAAAGTTTCTTTCCAGTTACCCGCATTCGACTTTGGGGTTTTGGTGAAATTTTGTCGTGCGAAGAAGGTGAACCAGAATTTTTGGTGATTGGCTAAGCGGTATAGATGACAGAAAACTTTCACCAACGGTACCTTATTGAGTGCGGCGCACCACATCTCAAACAGTACTATTTTACCTATGGCATAAGGGTGTAGTTGCCCTAATCCTACTCTGAAGTGATCTAGTACGCCTAGGAAGAAGTCGGAGGGGGGAACACTAAAGTTTCCATGCTTGAACGCATGTTCGTAGATGGCCACCTTCTTCTCCGGTGGCTCGTGAGCACGCTGATTAGACAGGGGTGGCACCGGATTGTACTTTGCTAACGGTGGGTATTGTTTAACTAAGTGATCAATGTGTTTCTGCTCTATAATCGATCCAACACTATCTACATAGGTCTCGTTAGCCTTAGTCATTTTCTATAGATTGATTGGAGAATTACTAACCTTTAGACGGTGGCCGGAGTATTTAGGATTTGATCAGAATTGAATATAGCAGCGTGTTGGGGAAGCTTGAATCAGAAAAATGGAAATGTGTGTGAATTGGGGCTATTTATAGTGAAGATTTGGAGTCATGGGGTGGAATGGTGTGATCGTGGCTGTACACGTGTTACGCGATCAACGGGTTGCATTTTAAGTGCGCGCGTGGATGTCAGTTGGGTATTGTTACCTATGAGCGCGTGGCTGACATGCGCCTGCCAACTGCCACTTTACATCTTGTCAGCCGAATGGGCTTCTGCGACAGTGACAGGCATTAAATGACCTCGAAACGCACGCGGAACATTGAATGCTAGCCGTTTTCTTATTTTTCCCGCTTAATAGTTTGATATCATATGTCTTGCGCCATATAACATCAAACTGGGGGGACATAATGATACCGCAACCCGCATGCGCACCCCATATGTATGCGGGCACCCACTAGTGTGCGTATGCGTGTGCTCATGTGCGTTATGCGGTATGCGGATTCGTATCTAATGCTTTTGTTCCCGGTACAGCGATTACTTGGCTATCAAGTAAATATCTTTTCCATAATTACATCCGTGATTCGGGGGAGTTTGTTATGGAAAGGATTGCCATTATCTCGGATGGTTCTAGAATTAGGGTTTGCCTATATATACAAACTCTAACTATCATTCTAAACACAATCACCTTACGTAACCATCATCTAATACCCGTCTTACGTAACCAGCATTGTCGAGCATCTTCTAAAGGTTAACAGGTTAGTTTCTTGATTAACTAGTACCTACGACCTTATTTGGGGCCTTCTAATCGACGATCGTCATTAAAGGTGGACTTAATCACTTGACCACCCCGCCGACATCATCATGTCGGCCAGGGTTATTCACGGTAGCCGGACCGGAGAGCCTTGTTCTAAGATCCTTAAACCTCACTTTACGCGTTGAACATGCATATTACCCCTGTGGTTAAAATATGCATGATCAGTACTGTTAACTTATTTGTGTGATCCGCATAGAGTATATAACTGTATTATGAGGGAATATTTATATTTATATGAGATATAAGGTGAGGTTATTAAGGCTGGTGCAACAACTCTTAACATTCCTGATCTGTTGGCTATAACTGGCCCCGTGAATTTAAGCAGCTCATTGTGGAAATAAAAGCCAATATTAAATTCACATTTCATTCTTTTTGTGCTTTGGCAAACTTAATTCAAACACAGAGCCAAAAATTGATACCAATAGTCAGCAATGGAGGAAACTCTAATTATTGAAGTTCTTACTATCTTATATATACTACCTCCCTCTATAAATAATCTGAATTTTTAAGTCGTGTGGTAGATTTTCCTTTTGAAAGATGATTATCTTTAATAATTTTAGATTAGGTGAGGCTTTCCATCTCATTTGAAAATTGATGGGTTGTTTCTAGGGATGACAATGGATCGGATATGGATCGGGTGATGCCATATCCATATCCATTTATTTTTTGTTCATCCATATCCATATCATATACATTTAATCTCAGGTCACCCGTCCATATCCATATCCAGTGGATTAAGCGGGTTAATGAATATTCAGTGGATATTAAAAAAAGTTATAATATTTACTAATATGCGATTAAAACAAAAACGTAGTATATCAAAAATAGTTATAGCATGACATAATCAAATTATATCCATAATGTGTACTCTTGTCGAAGATATAACAAAATTTATTAAATGTACTATAAAACATTGATTATGAAAAATTAAATATGAAATTTGTAAGTTTATTTTGTTAGATATACATGTTTTATTGTAATATATTATAGTTATTTCATTATAGGGTTGAAAGCAAAATGTAAATTTAGCGGTAAATGAGCTTGTAATAGTAAGTATGTAAGCATATATCTATATTTATGTATATGTATATGTATTTCGGGTGGTAATGGATATATCCATGGATGAAACTTTTCATCCATGTCCATATCCATTTAGGTTCATCCATATCCGTATCAATATCCATTTAAGTTCATCCATATCCATTACGAAGCAGGTAGATCGGGTGGATATCCACCGGATGGGGTGGCCATTGACATCCCTAGTTGTTTCATAGCCCTTATCACTTAATCATATCATATTATATTGGACATCAACATTCATTATTCAATTTGATAAATTTACTATAAGTCAACTGTGTATATAATATAAGTACTTACTGGTGGAAATATTAGCATTAGCATTCTAGTTATATTAGGCATTGATAAATATCAAAAATCATTGTGTTGCTAATTTGACATGAATAATGTTAAACATAGACATATTTAGAATTCATTAACATGCACACATTATATATAGTCTTTCAAAACAGAGGGATAATGATTTTTATGAGAGTGACTGCAAGAACACAAAGTTCTTACTACACATTTTTACACAACTAAAAACCATAGTTATCGTTTATTTCAATTTTTTTTAAGCTCATCGTTCTTGTTCTTTTGCTCCCTCTCCAGTCTCGAGTTTCCTTGGGCAATTTTCTCATTGATCCATTGGACAATATCGGCAAACACAGTATCAGTGTTCTCCGTAAACTCTCCATAAGTTAGCGCATGCCACATTTTCGGATACAACTTCAAAGTCTTATCTTTGCTAGAAGCAGTCTCGTACAATAGTTTACTCGTCAACGGATCCGTCACTTTGTCATCCTCTCCATGTACAACTAAAAACGGCATTTTTACCTCTTTGAGCTTCTTTTCAAGGTCTACCGTGACATTAAACAATTCCAAAGCAGTTTTTAGACGCAAACGACCTTTATAGCATAACGGATTGTTACGAATCTGCCAAAGGATAGAAATATTGTAATTGATAACACATTCGATTATCATAAAGCATTAGTTAGTAAATCGAATTCATAGGAGAGTTGATATTGTTTACTTCCTCTCTAATTTTAGGATCTCTGAATGCAAGTTCAATAATATCTTGACCAGGGACAATTCTCCAAGTTGGTATGACTTTTGTAAGTTGTAATAAAACACTGAACACAATTTGTGGTGGCTTCATATCTTCTGCAAGCTATAAATTGAAACATATATTATGTTATAAGATAATGATAATAATAATAATAATAATAATAGATTAGTAAAAGTTTTTAGGATTTTGCTAACGACAGCTTTAAGGGCTGTCGTAAACATGCATTATTTTTGCTAACTTTCAGTTAGAAAATGACTGGCAACCGCTATGTACAATCACATAATCCATTTTAACGACAACCCTTAAGATTGTTGTTAGCAAAATCCAAGTTTTTATATATCTAATGTGGTGATGATAAAACACACCTTACACATGGGTGCGACCAAGACACCGCCATCCCAAAATTCAGGTTTCTTCCTATGTAACCGAAGAACCATTGCTCCTCCCATGGATTCTCCAAGTAATATCCTCAATTTATATTTATTTTCTTTCCTCTCTGAAATAGAAAATGCAAACAAATATATAAGATTATAAAAATTGATGATCTCCAACTCAAGTTTAACATGTCTTTTTCTTGGCATTAGTTTTTATTACATAAAAAAGAAACTACAAATTTACATTATTGGCTTTTCATTTCAAATTTACCTACATTTCCCTCAAACAAACTTTTGTTATGAATCATATTATATGAATTTTTACAAATGATAAGTTTGTCCTTTTTCCCTAATGAGAAGTTTTGAGTTGTTAGAGTGAATTGTTGGTTTCTTTTACCTTCTTCCCGAATTCTTTATCTTATTTAGTTAAATAAAAATATAAATTTTAATAAAAATATGAATTTTAATAGTTATCCATAGCAAGAGAACAAGTTAAAAAAAGGTGAGTTGTGCTCTTAACAAACTATGATCCTGATTCTGATATCCATGATAAAGATATGTGTCATCTATTAATTCTAAGAATTTATCTCATCCAATCCAATTATATTATATATTAACACCATAAAGATAATTTGTGAATTGTAGATATATCCATATATATCTATGCTTCCAACTTTGAATTGATTTGGTCAATGCGTAAAAAATATAACCTATTTTTGCTGAAGTTATTTACTAAAAATAGAAAGAAAAAAAACCAAGAACAATTTAGTATTTGAAAAATTAAAAATAAAAATAAATAAATAAAACATACCACAAATACTTGTGAAAAATTGAGAACAATCATCAACAAGATCATCAAAACAAGAAATAAAACCCTGAATTCCATCAGATTTTCCATGACCTTGATTATCTATTCCATAAACTCCAAATCCTGCCTTTACCAGCCTCATGGCAGCACCTGTTTATTTTAAATTTGTTACTTATCATCATAATTCTTTTAAAATAATATGAGTAATTTATAATTTTAATAGATCATTATCAGGATTATAGGTTATCAACCGATAATAAATTAATAATACTTATTTTGTTATGTTATATTGGTTACAAAATCACCTTTCATGGAAACACTACATTCCATTGCATACCCATGATTAAGAAAAACTAACGCTTTCGGTTCAATATCGACAGGCATCCATCGACACGTAAAAAGCTTAATTCCCTTTGAGTTTTTAATGAATTCCTGTAAAATATAACATGATTAATATGATAGTTCATGCATGATTTCTTAACAAATAGTAAGTTGTACCTCTTCGTATTTGACATTCGATGATTCCGTTGCCTGAAGATCGTGGAATAGAAAAGAAACATAATATGATCAACAAATGAATCAAACGTGTGAAAATTTGACGAAACAAATGTTAGAAGAACAAAAACTTACCATGAAACAGAGTGTTTTTATATAAAAACAGGCTTATTATTTATGATGGTCCTCAAATATTGGAAGAGATGAATATTTGAGAGTGATGTATGTATGTTAGTTTGTTAAGAGAGGGATTTTAGAATCTGAGATGATGAAGTGCTTAGAGAGTAGGAATGTTGATCCCTACTTGTATGGAGAAGGAACAACAGACTATAACATTTTACTATCTTTCTTTATTTGTTTTTTATAAAAGTATTATTTATTTATTATTATTGGATAATAATAATTATTATAATTATAATAATAATAATAATAATTATTATTATTATTACTATTATTATTATTATTATTATAAATTATAATTAATTAATTAATTATTATTATTACTACTACTAGTTTATAACTCGCGTTTTTGCGGACTTAAACACGAGTTAATTTTAAATTGAATTGAATATATTTTTAAAAGAAATGTATATATGAATAAAAGTACATATGAAGTTGAAATTGAATGATGTTATGTAGTAATGTAACTCAATATATATGATATTAAAATAACATGTTAAAAAAAATAATGAAAATAAGTTGTATTTTAACTAAAAAGATAAAACACTCATAATTGGGATGAGATTGCTAAAAACTACTCTGTATTATATAATGTCATAAATATTTTAAAGTAGTCTTTTTATATGACGGCTTTAATGATCTTGATTTATATAATAATCAAGTATAAGTTGTTATTAAGTGCAAAAATATAGCTCAATGAGCAAATTCTCTGGTTATAATAGATGAGTATATAATGCGGCTTGCTCCATATATCCACGACTCATCCATAATGATTTTTTCTTTACATGTAGAGGCCCCGTGTACAGGTTTTTTTTTTTTTTTTTGTCACATTTGTGATCTACGGATATCAATGACTAGTGAATTATAAAAATATAAAATCTTTTATATTATCGTTATTTTTTGAAAGATTGTGAACATGAACAAATAACGTCATTTAGTTGGTCCTATAACCATATAAGATTTTGTTGTTAAAGGGTTAGGATAACATCCAATCAGAAAATGAGTTCAAAGAAGGAAAATTACAATCGATCCATCTCCTTACTCTCACCAGACTTGCAAAGCCGTTTGACATTCAAAGAAAAAGTGATCAATCGACTCAACACCTTGATCACAAACTGGGCAAGCTATGAAGTTAATCTCCAATCCACGACTAAATAAATTCAATCTACTAGGCAACTTGTCAATACCCAATCGCCAAAAATATAATATTAACTTTGCGAGAAAGAATCTTACACCAACACGTAGAGGGAATAAGCGACGACAGTCCGATAGCGTCAATCGGCTCACGAGTTAGCGTGCCATCAGACGTCAAAGCCAAGCTCCATGAGTCCTCATGATCCACAAGGTGAATGTTTCATATTGTGACTAGCAGGTGCACACCACCCAGGTTCAATTCCTGACTATGCCAATTGTTCAAAAAGGGAGTGTGACTAGAGGGTGCGCATAATGCACAATTCACCCGGTACCAGGTCTCGCGCTCGTGGGGGTTGATTACCCGAGGTTTTACTATCTATGGGGGAGCCAATGTGCTCGTTCATAGTAGGGTTTCCTCGCTTACTAAAAAAAAAAAAATAAATAAATAAATAAATAAAGTTTTGTTCCTACTGTCTAAGCAACCACAATTCCGATTCCAAAGCCAATTGCCATTAATTATTACGAAAATTGTTATTATGATTATTTTGAAATTAGTTACCTGATATATGTGAATCATTTCAACAAAGTTGCAAATGGTTATGTTAAGATTTAATAGTTGACGTCTTTATATTCTTATATGAGAGCTCTTAGTTTCAACTTTTAATAAAAAGCTGAGCCACGTACATCCATATAAAATTAATCGACTTATCCAAATAATATGAACACAAGTTTATTAAATTAGATTATAAGATAATACTTCATAAGAAATCTGTAATATCCAGCTACGCTACACTAAGCTTGAAATTACTTGACAAATCAGAGCTCATATATGATGCAAATCTAACAATCAGAGCTAATTAAATACCATCTTTCACATCCACGTACAATATATGTACGTGAATTGATCTAGACCATACTTGCTACTATCCAAATTTGTTAAGTTGTTTTTTTTTTTTTTTTTTTTTTTTTTTTTTTTTTGAACATCTTGAGATATATTCAATCTCATGAAAATAAGGTATGAAGAGTCATTTATATATTTAGGTTGAATATATAAAAATTGACTTTTATAAACGTCAATTATATTAATAATACATAAATTAGTCTTTACAATGATCTCTAACTATGTAACTACAATTTTATTGTTTTTTCAATAATATTATATAGGGATAGGGATTAGGGATGGCAACGAGCCGGTTATAGTAATTTCGGCCCCGAACTTGATTAAGAAAAGCCGTTCAAAACCATGACTTATACACGGCGGGTCTTCAATTACTTACTAACTGTCGGGTAAACAGGTTTCTTCACGATTTTAACTATTTATATACATATATTATCAATTAGCATATCTATGTATACATTATCAATTTTGCATACCTTATTAGCAATTAATATACATATATTATTAATTAATACATTAATACATAATATCAACTATGGGGCACCCGAGCCTACATGTTCTAGGTTCGGATTGACCAGTGTAGGCTCGGGTTACTATTCACCCCGTACCAAATTTTTAAATTTCTAATATTTATATTCTTGACCCTCTACATTTTTTTATTCGATGATAGCTCCTTAGAATTTTCATTTTCTCCCTTTCTTTTTTACACTTTGTATCCTTTAGATTTTTTTTTTCCCTTTTTGCCCTTGAAAATTTTCAAATTTTTATTTTGAAGTCCTACTTTTCTGTCTCATTTTAATTTTTGTATACTCCCAACATTTTTATATTATTGTTTTTTCTCAACCTTTTTCCAATGTTGTTTGATATTTTGAAACGGAATATTTACTCTTAGATTAAATTATGCGATGTGATTTGGATTAAACCGAGAGGCTTAAGGCATGCTCCGTATCACCCCAACGGAATTCTTGAGAAAACCCCCTCTCAGGATTTGAACCCTCACCTATTATTTCAAGGACGTGGACCCGGGATCAACATTACTACGCAATGCCTCGATGATAGCAATATTATTATTATTGTAACATAAACGGTCCCGTATGCGAGTTTATATATAACACTGTTTTCGGACCGAACCCGCATTTAAACCATCCCCATATTTAGATCCGGAGACTCGAACCTGGACTCGGCTTAAAAATGTCGGTTTCCAATTTACCCATCTTGTTTAGCACCTTATTTTTCTTGTAAAAAACTGTATTTAAGTGTCTTCATATACCGTCAAAAACTATGCCCTAAAATTTTAATTTTGGAGTTGACAATATATGCGAGTTCGACAACAATTTATTATACAACGTAAAAGTTACAACACTCGTTAGATGACTTAAGCAAGAACATTTTTTACGAATTCAATACGAGTTTAAAAAAGAGCTGCATCATGTTAACTGTTAGTATTTTTTTAGAACGGTAAATACACACACAATTTATTACAAATAGCTTATAACGAAACTCGAATTTACAACCTTAAGTTTGATCAAGTAAAGTCTTTTGAATGGCTTTCCCATCGATCTCGAGGTCGAAAATTAGATTGGTTAACATGGTTATGTAATCCTAACACGTACTAACACATACCTAAATTAGATGGTATTGTCGTGTATGTATAGTGAGCTTAGCTTAGTTTTTGGTTGCCTACTTTGCAACATGTCGGGCTTGTAATTTTGTTTGGGCCGTTAGGCTCAAAACCTTGTATATGTTTCGCGATTAATATATTGCTTTGCTTTTCAAAAAAAAAAAAAACAAAAAAAAAACCTTAAGTTTGATCAACTACTCCAATACTGTTAGATCATAAAATCATAAATCCTTTGGTATCCATGTATAAGTAAGTGATCTTTGAAATTAATATAAGTAACTTGTACGTTATTACAGTATACGTATATTGCTATAGCAATTGCATCCGAAGAAAGTGTAAATAGTACATATGTTTTAAATAGTTGAAGGCGTTAATGCTTGATCATGAATACGTATATTTGTACAACTTTTATTCGAAAGACTTGCATGCGTATTTGTTATAATTAAATGTATACGTATTTGTTATAATTGTTATAATAAATAAATAAAGAATAAATGAACCCGCTTTCGCGGCTGAGCGGTTCACCCCAACACTTTGAGTATTGGGTGAGTAGAGTTCATGGGTTTGGTTCTTGAGATCTACCATGTCTCCTAAGAATTCCAATGGGAGGTTTTTTTTTTTAACAGCGATTGGAATCACTTGAGGGGGATTAAATCACCCGTTGCGACCATCTCCCGTTTCAACTATGCCGATGCAGCGATAATAACCCCGTCCATCGCTGCCCAGTAGGAAACCTTGAAATCGATCAAAGGGCACGGCCAAGTAAAACCCCCTCCTCTTTACCCCCCAAACGATATGGGGAAGGTGTCATTGGTGGATACTTCATGGCATGGATGAAATTGTATTTTTAATATGTAGCCAACGGGGGTCGAACTCCTGACCTCCCCTAAAGGAGGCAGGCACCATCCCGCATTTAGGAATTCGGTCTGGTCCACATGCCCGTGTGGATTCATAGATTATGTCACTATTATGCAGTTTGAGTTTCCTCCCGAAAGCACATGTGTGCGTGAAAAATTATCGGTTGGTGGTTTCTATCCCCGTCAGTGATTTCAAATCTTGCTTTTAAAGAAAAATATATGTACTCCGTAATATATTTGATTTATTAGTACACGTCTCCCATAGTATCTTATTAGTTCGATATGGTCAATGACAAAAAAACCCATTATTGAAGGTTCGACTTTGGTGGGCACAAGCAAAGTCGTCCCGTCAATTTTTATGTGACATGTTCAATGAATAAAAGTAGGCATTTTATATACGAATTTTTTTCGTATATAATAATAATAAAAAAGATTATAAATACTAGCATAAATCAAAATAATAGATGTATACAGGCGGTAGTTTCTTCGTCGTCTGTAGGTGGGATTCGACATGATGATTCTAGGTGGTCCGTTATGTTGGCGGGTGCATTTAGTTTTTTTACTTGCTATCAGGGGTCCTGTTCGGTTTTCCGGTCGCGGTCTCGAGAAGGGTGTTCTTGGGCTTCCCAGCGGGCGATTCGATAACTTCATGGATTGAGTTGGGCTTGAGTTCGGCAGGGAGGGAAAAATACATATACCCGAAACCAGATGTAATTAGGCCGGGTTCGGGCAGGGTATACATTTCTAGGTCCGGGTGTGGGGACAGTTTTAGATTTTTATACGGGTTTGGATCTAGGGATGGCTTTAGGTATAAACCCGATTACCCAGCCTGTATATCTGATGATATACCGGAATTCATATATTCGACCCGTTTATATTTCAATAATATATAATATACATATATTATTTTATATTATACTTATATTTCTTGACAAATATCTGTGGGGGATTAACCGTTTACCCGTTTATATTCCTGTAACTAAATGAGGACCTTTTGGGTATGGTCCGGGTTTGAGACGGAGTTTCTTAATCGGGTTCAGGAAAGAAATTACTTATCTCGACCCAAACTCAGCCTCATACAATCCCCAACGTTCGGTAGACTGAGAGATGTCTAAGGGTTTAACGTTGCGGGACTGGTTTTGGATTTGGATGCTTTTTGATCTGACTCTGCTTGGTGGCTACTTACTTGTTCATGGTTTCTTATGTATTGGTGAATCTATGTTTATGTTGTCTACGAGTGTGTATTGATTATTGTAATGTTTGCACGTTCGTAATTGTTCAATTTTAGTGTTTTGGTTGAGCGTAGGTAAGTTTCCAACAGATCATCGATCAACTGTAAATCCAACAGATCGTCAGACCATTATATATGTATGTATGTATGTATACATATATAGTGTTTTAATCAAGAGGGAAACACTTTTTTGGAGGAAGTAATTATTTTTTGTTTTTTTTCGGAAATTTTTTTACAAACATTAAGATCACGTGAAAATATGAACATTTAAAAAAGACACTTTGTAATAAATGTTATTATTTTGACGGAAAAACCCTCGAAAAAATAAATGATAACATGCATCATGAGTAATGTTTTAATTATGGTTTTTTTAAGGGTTTAGAAATTAGGGTTCAGAAATTTGGGTTTAGGGTTTAGAAATTAGGGTTTAGGGTTTAGAAATTAGGGTTTAGATTGAATTTTTAACACGGACGGTTTGGAGTTTAGGGGGTAGGGTTTAGTGTTTTGGGTTTAGGGCTAAACCCACAACACTAAACCCTAAACCCTAAATTCTAAATCGGACAAAATTTTATTAAAAAAAACTTCACATAAGATGAAAAAAAATGATGAAAAAAAAAACTCGAATTAAAACATTACTCATAATTCATGTTATCATTTATTTCTTCGAGCGTTTTCCCGCCACAATAATAACATTAATCACAGAGTGTCTTTTTAAATATTCACATTTTCATGTGATCTTAATATTTGGAAAAAAAAAATTAAAACGAAAAAATAAAAATAAATAATTTATTTCCCTCTAAAAAAGTACTTCCCCTTTGATTAGATCTATATATATATATATATATATATATATATATATATATATATATATATATATATATATATATATATATATATATATATATATATATAACTAGAGGGGGGTGAATAGTTACTTAGTCAATTTTTAAAAATTTCTTTGCGTTTTCTTGAACTTGAACTTGATATAGTGTGACTTGAAATGTTTGTTCTCAAATAATACTTAACAAGATATATGTATGTAAAGATGTAATCAAAAAGATAAGGGAAGAGAGAACAAACACAACAATTTATAGTGGTTCGGGAAGATGTTAACTAATCTTCCTTAATCCACTCCTCAATTCTACGAATTGAGATTTTTCTTCACTATGATACTTAAAACTCGGTGGAGTATCCGGAAACAACACTAGTACTTCGATAAGCCGCAACTTGTGAACCCTTACGTCCCTTTGAAGACTTCACAAACACCTATAGCTCTTACCACAAGATCCTAATGAACTATCCTAGTGAAAATACAACTACCTTCTAGATCCCTTTAAGAAGATAATTTACAAGTAAACTTACAACTTAAGCTTACAAGTACTCTTGCTAGAATCACTCTAAAAAGATTACAATTTAATTATAAGAATGATATCAGTAAGTATGAGAAAATATGAGTGCAAGAGGTGAGTCTTCAAATGCTTCAAGGCATGGCTTTTATAGGAAAGAGAAATTTGCATGGAAGCTACACGGCTCGTGTAACAACCCTCACTTTTCGACTTCTAAATTTCTGAATTAACCCTAGGGTTATATGTCTGACTATATGTATTAAGGGTTTTTATATACAATTAAATATTGACCGAATAGTAATTTTTAGTCAACAATGTACGTTTAAATAAATAATATATTATTAATTTATATAATTTGACATAATTTAACTAAGTATATAAACTTTGTATCACTTTTATTATTTAGTTAATGTATTATATATTTAACTATATAATAAATCCAATTATATATAAATGTAATAATATTTACAAACTTACTAAAACTATTGTTTAATAATTAAAATCATAATTATTATTAAAAATACAAAATACCGAATTATTTATTATTTTTATGCAAAATTTGTATTTATTAATTAAATAAAACAAAATAAAAAAAATATTATTAACAAAAATATTATTGACAAATATTCTTGGAAAAGCATTAAATCAATTTGTTTATTTATATATAAAAAAATCCTTAAAATAAATGAAAAAAAATAAATAAATAAATAAATAAATAAATAAATTACTTTTTAATTAAAAATTGTAATGGAAAAACTACTTTTATTATTTTATTTTGTGCATTATCCCATGACCTAACATTTAATATTTTTTAATTTTAAAATCCCATTAAGAATTAAAATATTTCTTTTTATTTTAATTATTTTATTCTTTTTACCTAATTTTTTCAAGTATAAATACCCTTCATTTCTCATTCAAACTCACACCAAAATTTCTCTCATTCTCTCTTTGAAGAATTACTACTAGTAAGTATTCTTTTCTTACTTTTTATTTTTTTTTACTTTTTACTTTTTACTTTTTACTTTTTACTTTTTACTTTTTACTTCGGTTATTATTTTTACCGAAATATGTAAATAATGTTATAAATTATATGCAATTAAAAATAAAATAAATAACATGTATACACTATTACTATTACTAGCACCTATAACCTACTACTTATATTGTAACATAAAAAACATTTTGGGATATGTATTAGAGATGTATAGATCTTCGAACTTTCTTGACGAATGGTTTCTATGAGATTCTAGGAAGAGGGTTTGAATTTCCGATTTAAAGGGTCCTATGGCTCAAGCCCCTAGATCTAAATTAGCCATTCGAAGGGAAAGGGGTGATTGGAAGCTTATCTAATACGGCAAGTATCCTAAAATGGAAAACACTGATAAAAGTAGAAACTCTATAGTCATAGAAAGTAAAATAAGAAACTTTCTAAAAATGGAAACTTTATAAAAATAGTAACTTACTAGGAATAGAAACTTAGTAAAACAAACTATACTTAAACACATACTTAAACTTAAATATGGGCAAAACACTTAACTACTCTTAAATGTCAATAGGTTGACTTTTCTGCTCACTCGTTCAACTATTTATTCCGAGGAATAACTCTCTCTCTACTTACTAAGGTGAATTCATAGCCCCTCTTTAATTGCTAGCAAACTTACTTACTTTTACTTGGGGTGAGACACATGCTGTTTTTACTTTTTACACTTTAGACACAAGTACCAAACTGTTAAACTATGCTATACCCGGCTATGTCCGACTAAGTCCCTACAGTGATATTTTTAATTGCTGCGGCATGCTTAATTATTGGGGGTAGGCCTATCGGGAGTAACGTCCCCGATACATTTGACCAAGTCATTGTATTACTTAATAATGAAATTAAACCGACAAGGACAGACACAACTTGTCATGGGGCAAACTTGAACGTTTAGTCTAAATATCACGCATTGGCATAACTTTTTGATCTTGCGGGAGATCAACTTTACAAACTAAATCTTGTGGTCTAAAACAACGACAAACTTTTTGTTAAACCTATGAACTTCACTCAAACTTTTTGGTTGACACTTTTGTAGTGACCCGAACTTTTCCATGTTTATATATATTAATTGAGATTGATATTTACATGATTAAATGTTTCCAACATGTTAAGCAATCAAACTTGTTAAGACTTGATTAATTGAAATATGTTTCATATAGACAATTGACCACCCAAGTTGACCGGTGATTCACGAACGTTAAAACTTGTAAAAACTATATGATGACATATATATGGATATATATATATAGTTAACATGATACTATGATAAGTAAACATATCATTAAGTATATTAACAATGAACTACATATGTAAAAACAAGACTACTAACTTAATGATTTTTAAACGAGACATATATGTAACGATTATCGTTGTAAAGACATTTAATGTATATATATCATATTAAGATATATTCATACATGATAATATCATGATAATATAATAATTTAAAATCTCATTTGATATTATAAACATTGAGTTAACAACATTTAACAAGATCGTTAACCTAAAGGTTTCAAAACAACACTTACATGTAACGAATAACGATGACTTAACGACTCAGTTAAAATGTATATACATGTAGTGTTTTAATATGTATTTATACACTTTTGAAAGACTTCAATATACACTTATCAAAATACTTCTACTTAACAAAAATGCTTACAATTACATCCTCGTTCAGTTTCATCAACAATTCTACTCGTATGCACCCGTATTCGTACTCGTACAATACACAGCTTTTAGATGTATGTACTATTGGTATATACACTCCAATGATCAGCTCTTAGCAGCCCACGTGAGTCACCTAACACATGTGGGAACCATCATTTGGCAACTAGCATGAAATATCTCATAAAATTACAAAAATATGAGTAATCATTCATGACTTATTTACATGAAAACAAAATTACATATCCTTTATATCTAATCCATACACCAACGACCAAAAACACCTACAAACACTTTCATTCTTCAATTTTCTTCATCTAATTGATCTCTCTCAAGTTCTATCTTCAAGTTCTAAGTGTTCTTCATAAATTCTACAAGTTCTAGTTACATAAAATCAAGAATACTTTCAAGTTTGCTAGCTCACTTCCAATCTTGTAAGGTGATCATCCAACCTCAAGAAATCTTTTTTTATTACAGTAGGTTATCATTCTAATACAAGGTAATAATTATATTCAAACTTTGGTTCAATTTCTATAACTATAACAATCTTATTTTGTGATGACCCAGAAATTTCGACTAAATTTAAACTTAATCTTTGTATGATTAACATTTCCGACACGATAAGCAAAGTCTGTAAAACTGAATCTCAAAATTTTTGAATTACTTTTATATATTTAAATACCTTCGGTTGTTTTCGACGATTCGCGAACAATTATATGTAAAAAGATACATATATACTATAACATGAAAAGGTAACAATGTATTAATTGTTTGATACCGTACATTAAACTTATTGGTTTAAATATCTATTTGAATGTATATGATAAGTTGAAATATTTATTATTAAAATTTATTTATAAATAACGTCCAATGTGTATTTAAAAACTGATTTATGTATATTAAAAAGATATATACATATATATAATAAACGATAGTAACATTCGTTTATTGATTCAATTGATATTTAGATAAGTTAACTAAAGCGTTTAAGATGAACCAGTTAAACACTAATTTGCTACAGTGTTTTCAAATTGCCACATTACTCAAAATGCTACAGTGTTTTCGAAAATCACTATTTACTACAGTGAAATTGACTTTGCTACAGTGAATTGCTACAGTAAAAATTGACTTTGCTACAGTAACTTTGCTACAGTAAAACACTATTTTAAAAATGTATTTTAGCAAATAGCGAGACGATGATTTATAGAAGTAAATGACCAAAATACTCGAAAGTTTAAGATATACTTTGAGTGGTATAGTTTAGGAATAATTTAAGGCTATGTTTTAACAAAGGTACGAGTCACGAAATGTAAAATGCAAGTTTTCTCAGCGTACGAAAGGACATTCGAAAAACCGGAACCGGGACCCGAGTCAAGAAGAAACGCCCGACGCAACGGACCAAAAATATCTAGTCTACTATGCACAAGAATAAAATATAATATATAAATAATTATATTAATTATTTATATATTTATATTTATTTTATATTATGTCGACAAGCTAGGAGCCAAAACAATGTGAGCTGTCCCTGGTCCTCATGCGAGTCGCATGGCCAGAAGGCCATTTCCATGCGAGTCGCATGACTCCAAATTTCAGGCCAAGTGCTATAAATTCTCGAGTTTTGGCCAGATAAATCACACACACATATATAATATTTTTACTCCGTATTTATTTATTTTATTATTATTATTATTATTATTATTATTATTATTATTATTATTATTATTAATAATAAGATTATTATTAATCTTATTATTTTTATTATTAGTGTTATTATTTTTGCGATACAAAAATAATAATGTACATAAAATATTACGACGGAGTGCTGTCCAAGTAATTTTTCAAAACGAGTTTCCGAGAAAGCTAGAGCTAAGGAAAATATGGGTTATTGCCAAGGAGGTTATGGGTAATATTCGGGGGTATTTTTGTGAATCAAACCTCGTACTTATTATCTCCAATGCGTCTACGTGCTTTCCTACAATATTGTATATCAATATTTAACTGTGAGTTTCATAAGATCCCTTTTACTCTCTACATTTTTGGGCTGAGAATACATGCAAATGCTTTAATAACCGATATACAATATTTATATGCGTGAGTTTCATATGCTCCCTTTTTAATTGCTTTTGCAATCTATATTTTTGGGCTGAGAATACATGCACTTTATTTTAAACGCAATGGATACAAGTACATACTAAATTCTACACCGAGTTTGAACCGAAAATCCCTTAGCTTTGGTAACTAGTAACTGCCGGTTATAAGAACTGGTGGGCGCGAGTAGTATTATATGGATCCATAGGGCTTGATATCCCCGTCCGAGCTAGAGCGCTAGCCTTTTAACGGACGTATGCTATTTGAGAAGCGTACACGTTGGTTTGCGTGTATTATTAAGATGATTATACAAAGGGTACAAATAATATAAGCATTAAAGTTTAGTTACCAGGGTGCTCAATTTTGTAGAACCGATTGATAAACGTTTCGGATGAAACAACTGAAATCTTGTGATCCACCTTTTATGTAAAACCTATTGATAACGTTTTAAATAAAACAACTGAACTTTTGTAATCCACATTGATATACGGATTATGTGTAATATTAAAACTATGAACTCACCAACCTTTGTGTTGACACTTGTTAGCATGTTTATTCTCAGGATTCTAGAAGTCTTCCGCTGTTTGCTTATACGTGATACAAGATATGTGCTTGGAGTCATACATGCTATATACAAGAAACTTGCATTCACCAAACCATTACCATGTATCTTATTTTGACTGTATTGTCAACAGATGTATTATTGTAAACCATTAAATGGTGATTGTCTATACGTAGAAATCATCAGATGTTAAAAACCTGGAATTTATATATTCATTTATGAAATACCTTTTCAAACGAATACAATGTTACAAAATGTATCACATAGAGGTCAAATACCTCGCAATGAAATCAATGAATGACGTGTTCGTCCATATGGATTTGGAGCGATCGTCACATATTTCAAGTGATGATCTTACTTGAACTTGTTTTCGTGTCATGATTCTGCTTCAAGAACTTCGAGCCATCCAAGGATCCGTTGAAGCTAGATCCATTTTTCTCTTTTCCAGTAGGTTTATCCAAGGAACTTAAGGTAGTAATGATGTTCATAACATCATTTGATTCATACATATAAAGCTATCTTATTCGAAGGTTTAAACTTGTAATCACTAGAACATAGTTTAGTTAATTCTAAACTTGTTCGCAAACAAAAGTTAATCCTTCTAACTTGAATTTTAAAATCAACTAAACACATGTTCTATATCTATATGATATGCTAACTTAATGATTTAAAACCTGGAAACACGAAAAACACCGTAAAACCGGATTTACGCCGTCGTAGTAACACCGCGGGCTGTTTTGGGTTAGTTAATTAAAAACTATGATAAATTTTGATTTAAAAGTTGTTATTCTGAGAAAATGATTTTTATTATGAACATGAAACTATATCCAAAAATTATGGTTAAACTCAAAGTGGAAGTATGTTTTCTAAAATGGTCATCTAGACATCGTTCTTTCGACTGAAATGACTACCTTTACAAAAACGACTTGTAACTTATTTTTCCGACTATAAACCTATACTTTTTCTGTTTATATTCATAAAATAGAGTTCAATATGAAACCATAGCAATTTGATTCACTCAAAACGGATTTAAAATGAAGAAGTTATGGGTAAAACAAGATTGGATAATTTTTCTCATTTTAGCTACGTAAAAATTGGTAACAAATCTATTCCAACCATAACTTAATCAACTTGTATTGTATATTATGTAATCTTGAGATACCATAGACACGTATACAATGTTTCGACCTATCATGTCGACACATCTATATATATTTCGGAACAACCATAGACACTCTATATGTGAATGTTGGAGTTAGCTATACAGGGTTGAGGTTGATTCCAAAATATATATAGTTTGAGTTGTGATCAATATTGAGATACGTATACACTGGGTCGTGGATTGATTCAAGATAATATTTATCGATTTAATTCTGTACATCTAACTGTGGACAACTAGTTGTAGGTTACTAACGAGGACAGCTGACTTAATAAACTTAAAACATCAAAATATATTAAAAGTGTTGTAAATATATTTTGAACATACTTTGATATATATGTATATATTGTTATAGGTTCGTGAATCAACCAGTGGCCAAGTCTTACTTCCCGACGAAGTAAAAATCTGTGAAAATGAGTTATAGTCCCACTTTTAAAATCTAATATTTTTGGGATGAGAATACATGCAGGTTTTATAAATGATTTACAAAATAGACACAAGTACGTGAAACTACATTCTATGGTTGAATTATCGAAATCGAATATGCCCCTATTTATTAAGTCTGGTAATCTAAGAATTAGGGAACAGACACCCTAATTGACGCTAATCCTAAAGATAGATCTATTGGGCCTAACAAACCCCATCCAAAGTACCGGATGCTTTAGTACTTCGAAATTTATATCATATCCGAAGGGTGTCCCGGAATGATGGGGATATTCTTATATATGCATCTTGTTAATGTCGGTTACCAGGTGTTCACCATATGAATGACTTTTATCTCTATGTATGTGATGTGTATTGAAATATGAAATCTTGTGGTCTATTATTATGATTTGATATATATAGGTTAAACCTATAACTCACCAACATTTTTGTTGACGTTTTAAGCATGTTTATTCTCAGGTGATTATTAAGAGCTTTCGCTGTCGCATACTTAAATAAGGACGAGATTTGGAGTCCATGCTTGTATGATATTATGTAAAAACTGCATTCAAGAAACTTATTTTGTTGTAACATATTTGTATTGTAAACCATTATGTAATGGTCGTGTGTAAACAGGATATTTTAGATTATCATTATTTGATAATCTACGTAAAGCTTTTTAAACCTTTATTGATGAAATAAAGGTTATGGTTTGTTTTAAAATGAATGCAGTCTTTGAAAAACGTCTCATATAGAGGTCAAAACCTCGCAACGAAATCAATTAATATGAAACGTTTTTAATCAATAAGAACGGGACATTTCAACTTTAGCATGTTTTGTCTCAGGTGCTGTTTGATTCAAGCTCTTATACTTACTGCTTATGTGATGCTACTTGGACATAGGATAAAGAGATATCGCATTTATTACTTCTACATGTGAACATTTACGATATTGTTATTCCTGTCATTGTAATGACATTTCATTTTCCGCTGCGTACTCATTAAAGTTAAATTCATCATTTAGTATTGTTCTCGTTTATTATAATATGTTGGTATGTTTTGATAATAGTGACGTTCCTTTCAGACCCTATTGGGATGATGTTACAGATTGGTATCAGAGCATAACCAGGCTGTTATAGAGAACCAGGATTGCATTTTTGTGTGTGCCTTATGTGTTACCTAGGGTGCCTTAGCAATCTAGGAAACTATAACCTTTCCTGCCTTAGACTTAAAGCACTTAGGATTACCTTATAATCTTAACAACCTTGCTATGATAATCTTGGCTTAAAATGCTAATCAAAGTCTTTTTCCTAACGTTAGAATGTCTAATTTTCATCAAGCGAACAAAATGACTCTTTTCAAGCTGACAGAAGTTACGTGTCTAGTGAATTTTGCACTTTATTCACTGAAAAGCCTCAACCCTTAGAAACTAAACGACTAGTAGAAGTAGCCAATGGAAAAATCATGCAAGTCGATAAAATCTATAAAAACTGCAACTTAATCTTAGCCGGTAAGGAATTTAAGATAGACCTTTTGCCGGTCGAACTAGGAAGTTCTGACGTTGTAGTTGGAATGGATTGGTTACGTCCATCACATGCTGCTATCATGTGTTACGATAAAACTATTCATGTTCCATTGGGAAATGGAGAGACTCTCATCATTCAAGGTGAAAAGAGTGGTTCCAATCTCAATATCATCTCCTGTATTAAAACATGCAAATACCTTATGAAAGGTTATCCAACTATTCTAGCTCACGTTAAGATGATCGAATCGAAAGAGAAGTGTATTGAAGATGTACCAGTGGTTAAAGACTTTCCCGATGTGTCTTCCACCTCCTCGACAAGTTGAATTTCAAATTGATTTAGCTCCCGGTGCTGCTCCTATTGCTAAAGCACCATACCGTTTAGCACCTTCCGAAATGAAGGAACTTTCCAACCAGCTCCAAGAACTATTGGATAAAGGTTTCATTCATCCAAGCTCATCCCCATGGGGAGCTCCTATTCTATTTGTTAAAAAGAAGGATGGTACGTTAAGGATGTGCATTGATTACCGTGAACTTAACAAGCTTACTCTCAAGAACCGTTATCCGTTGCCACGTATTGATGATCTATTCGACCAACTTCAAGGGTCAATTGTTTATTCAAAGATTGATTTGAGGTCCGGATATCACCAACTTAGAGTCAAGGAATCTGATATTCCTAAGACTGCTTTTCGCACTCGTTATGGGCACTATGAATTCTGTGTCATGCCTTTTAGTTTGACCAATGCTCCTGCCGTTTTCATGGATCTCATGAACCGTGTCTGTAAACCTTATCTCGATAAATTCGTTATTATTTTCATTGATGATATTTTGATCTACTCCAAGAGTGAGAAGGAACATGAGCAACATCTGCGCGTGATTCTTGAACTCTTACGAAAGGAACAACTCTACGCTAAGTTTTCTAAGTGCGAGTTTTGGCTCAAAACCGTACAATTCCTCGGACACGTTGTTGATAGTAATGGAATACATGTCGATCCAGCTAAGATTACCGCTATCCAGAACTGGGAGATGCCAAAGACTGCGAAGCATATTCGTCAATTTTTGGGACTTGCCGGTTATTATCGGAGATTCATAAAGGATTTTTTCCTTCTTGCTAAACCTCTTACGAAGCTAACTCAAAAAGGGAAGAAGTTTGAGTGGTCCGAAGAACAGGAATCTGCTTTCAAGATTCTGAAAGAGAAGTTGACCACAGCCCCGATTCTATCTTTACCTGAAGGTACTGACGATTTGGTTGTTTACTACGATGCCTCAAAGCAAGGCTTTGGTTGTGTTTTAATGCAACGTGAAAAGGTTATTGCCTACGCATCTAGACAGTTGAAAAAACACGAGGAGAACTATACCACACACGACCTTGAGTTAGGTGCCGTGGTATTTGCATTAAAGATATGGAGACATTATCTATATGGTACCCAGTTTATGGTGTACACTGACCATAAAAGTCTTCGACACATCTTTGATCAAAAACAGCTGAATATGAGGCAAAGCCGATGGCTCGAGTTATTGAACGATTATGACTGTAAGATGGAATATCATCCTGGCAAGGCAAACGTAGTTGCCGATGCCCTCAGTCGAAAAGACGATGTTAAACGTGTTCGTGCCTTAAACTTGAAAATCAAATCAAATCTTATATCACGAATCTGCGAAGCTCAACTGGAAGCTATTAAACCAACACTTATCGAAGGTGAAGGACCTATCGGTTTCGAGAACCAACTCCAAGTGAAAGCTAATGGTACACGGTACTTTGGCAACAGTATTTGGGTTCCTCGCTTCAGTAATCTCCGTGAACTAGTCTTGGATGAAGCGCATAAGACTAGGTATTCTATTCATCCGGGTTCCAGTAAGATGTACCACGATGTGAAGGAATTCTACTGGTGGCCTAATATGAAAGCCGACATTGCTACTTATGTTAGTAAGTGTCTCACTTGTTTGAAAGTCAAGGCTGAACATCAAAAGCCTTCTGGTCTGTTGACACAACCCGATATTCCACAGTAAAAGTGGGAATGTATCGCTATGGACTATATTACTAAATTGCCCAAGACTTCTAGTGGCAATGATACTATATGGGTCATAGTAGATCGTCTTACTAAATCTGCTCATTTTTTACCGATCAAGGAGACCGACAAGATGGAGAGATTGTCACAACTGTATATCAAAGAAATTGTCTCTCGTCATGGTGTTCCTATATCAATAATATCCGATCGCGACAGTAGATTCACTTCCAGATTCTGGAAATCCTTACAATCTGCTCTTGGAACTCATATATTATATTATTATTTATAAACGTTGGCAAGAAAGAAAACAAAGATATGTGACTTCTCCCAGCTGGCCATGCGATCGCATGGCCTGGAGGCACAAAAGCCATGTGATCGCATGGCTCTGAAATCCAGCCCAGGTCCTATAAATTCAACGCGTTTTGGCCAAAATATATCCACCTATCTCTCTATCCTACAAACGTAATATATATATATATATATATATATATATATATATATATATATATATATATATATATATATATATATATATATATATATTATAATTTTAATTTTAATTTTAATTTTAATTCTAATAATAAGGGTATGTTAGCGAATGTTGTAAGGGTGTAAGTCGAAATTCTGTCCGTGTAACGCTACGCTATTTTTAATCATTGTAAGTTATGTTCAACCTTTTTACATTAATGTCTCGTAGCTAAGTTATTATTATGCTTATTTAATCCGAAGTAATCATGATGTTGGGCTAAAAATATTAAAATTGGGTAATTGGGCTTTGTACCATAATTGGGGTTTGGACAAAAGAACGACACTTGTGGAAATTAGACTATGGGCTATTAATGGGCTTTATATTTGTTTAACTAAATGATAGTTTGTTAATGTTAATATAAAGATTTACAATTGGGCGCCCCTATAAATAACCATATACACTCAATCAGACACGATGGGCGGGATATTTATATGTACGAATAATCGTTCATTTAACCGGACACGGGAATGGATTAATAGCCACTAGAATTATTAAAACAGGGGTGAAATTATGTACAAGGACACTTGGCATAATTGTTAACAAAGTATTAAAACCTTGAGTTACACTCAGTCGACATCCTGGTGTAATTATTAAACAAAGTAATAAAACCTTGTTACAGTTTAAATCCCCAATTAGTTGGAATATTTAACTTCGGGTATAAGGATAATTTGACGAGGACACTCGCACTTTATATTTATGACTGATGGACTGTTATGGACAAAAACCAGACGGACATATTAAATAATCCAGGACAAAGGACAATTAACCCATGGGCATAAAACTAAAATCAACACGTCAAACATCATGATTACGGAAGTTTAAATAAGCATAATTATTTTATTTCATATTTAATTTCCTTTATTGTTATTATATTTAATTGCATTTCTAATTATCGCATTTTTATTGTTATTTAATTGCACTTTTAATTATCGTACTTTTTAATTATCGCAAATTTATTTTATCGCACTTTCATTTATCGCAATTTCATTATCGTTATTTACTTTACGCTTTAAATTAAGTCTTGTATTTATTTATTATTTTACATTTGGTTTTAACTGCGACTAAAGTTTTAAAATCGACAAACCGGTCATTAAACGGTAAAAACCCCCTTTATAATAATAATATTACTTATATATATATTTGTATTTTTATAAAAATAAACTAATATAGCGTTAAGCTTTGAAAAAAAGATTCCATGTGGAATGAACCAGACTTACTAAAAACTACACTACTGTACGATTAGGTACACTGCCTATAAGTGTTGTAGCAAGGTTTAAGTATATCCATTCTATAAATAAATAAATATCTTGTGTAAAATTGTATCGTATTTAATAGTTTTTCCTTCTAAAATTTAATAGTATTTTATACCCCTTAGCTTTAACTATCAGTACAGAAGGACGAGTTTGCCCCACAGAACTCCTGGAAAGATGCTACCATCACTTTCCCGGGAATACCGACACGGTACTCGTGGGATGAACTGGTAGTCATTACCAGACTGATAGATGGATTCCCGGTGAGCGAGATGTATACCGACACGGGGAGCAAAGTCGAAGTGTTGTACGCTCACTGCCTTTCCCGGCTCCCAAAGTGTGTCGGGAGGAAGATGAGACAATCTGACGCCATCATCTCCAGATTCTCCGGCTGCACTGAAGAAACAATTGGTAGGCTCAAGGCAACGGTCACAATAGGCACTCGACCCTATCTTCGTAGCGAAGTCATCGAATTTTATGTCGTTAAATCTGTGACCGCCACAAATGTGATACTAGGAAGGAAATTCTTCAAGAAGTTTGGTGCCATAGTGTCCACTGCTCATGGCATACTCAAGCTCCCAACCCGGCAAGGCGTGATAACGGTTCAGTCCACCCAACACCCTTTTCCCGGTAATGAAGGCATTTGAGACAGGCAAAATACCGAACCGTGGAGGACACCACATGTCATGGAGGAAGAGCGTGTTTCTGTTCTTAAAAGGCTAACCTTTTTCTCTCCGACAGCACATCCCGGTAGCAGAAGTTCAGACATGCCCCATAAGGTGGAAAAGGCGATTGTCGGCCGACGTCGTCGGTCAGAATGTGAAAAATCATTCAATGGTTTGCGTGAGAAGGCTAAAACCCTTAATCCAACACTCAAGTGTTCAAGGACCGAGAGTCGCGAGAGCTCCAACCGAGATAAGATAGCAGTTTGGGAAAACGAAAGTGGCTGAATGAAGCAACTGAAATTTCGATGGGTACCGTGGTTGAAATTGATCACCTCAACTCACGGTTATCTTGATTTTTATCTTTTTTTTGTAATAAAAGAACTGATGTATGTTTCTCCTTTTCAAGGAATCAATAAAAAGCTTTTTCTAATTTGCAATAACTTTGTCATTATGTTATTCACAACAATGTTTAAACAACTATAAACGGCTAGCGGCAAAACGGGTTCCGACATCCACATAAGTCCCATGCATGTTGTTTTGTACCCCCTTAAGAGGTGATTGCCTAGCCCTAGCCGGTACAAGTTTATACTGATAAACGGCCAATGAGTAGATGGCATAAACACGTGTTACTGCACGGTGTACACGCCAAAACTAACACAAATGTATTTCTAGGCATACATACGAAGATATGAACTTGTTCAACTCAAGAAAAATCGACAAAATATACTTGAAATTAACATTTCATTAGCTATACATGATTCGTTACAAATCTTGACAGAAGTACACAACAACCACGAGACAACTGTTACAAAAATGGACATCCGTGATATATGCCCCGGATGCAAGGCAAATGCCCAATAAAACAACGAACTTATATTCTGGCAATTGGTCGACCGACGTACCCCCACCCGGCGTACGAATTCCGATTATCAAAATTGGATACTCACTGCTGCCCGCGCCATAGGAGCTTCCTGGAGGGTATTCGCTTTAACCCTACTAGCCATCCCTGGCTTGAAGACAAGGTCAGATTCAAGATAATGCCTCCATGAAAGCGAAAATATGTCGGGCGCACCGGCAGCAACAAGAACAAGACCAATGGCCCAATCACAGACGACGGGACAGTATACCTTTTCAAAGAAAGCAGAAACTCAGATCCCGGTAGGACAAGCCGCCCTTCCTGGTTAAAACTGACCACGCAAGTATTACAAGCCGCAAGAGCCCGGACCAAACCAGCTCACGCCTCATCAACAAATGGGGCAAAACAAATCTCAACATATCTGGAAAGAACCCCCTTAAGGTCAACATCTATGTAAACAACATAGCTAGACATTAAACTCAGAGAAAGATCGGACAAACTCGTTCCTCTCGGTAAAGTCAGATTTGCCCTCGGCTAAATCTTTGACTAAACCAATAAGAGTCACCTGGCACTATAAAAAGCACGAGCGTATCGTAACGGGTTTCCTGTTTATTCCACACGAGCAAACAAAAATAAAAAGTTAAAGGGAATTCACAGGTAACTTCCCAGTTACGGTTGCAAAGATTCCTTCAAGACAGAATATGCTAGTATGAAGACAGAAAAATAAAAAACGTATATGTCACCAATATACTGTATAAACGTTTATTTCAAGACGGAAGACAAACACAGTTTATTTCATTGCTAAGCATGAAAGTTACACGTACAAAAGCTGGAAACCCTAACAACCAATGGCTTTCAGCACAAAGATATCAAGCCCTATACAAATAAAAGGAAACCCTCGTACATGGTCTATCCAAGATCTCCCTGAAAAAGAAGAAAGTGGGCACAAATGTTGAAAGAGATCAAAAGTTCTCAACGTGTAATCCTCAACATGGCCCGGCTGGTATTGGAAAGATCACAAAACAGGCGGGTGTCCGGCGGCAGCATGGGTCAACATTCGAGTCTCAAAATCAACCGGAAGCACAAGAAACAACTTTCGTTCGCAAGGGATGTGCATAGCACATCGTCATCCAAGCGCAAACGAATTGTGTTCCTTGAACCCGGAAGATCCAACGACCCGGCGACCAGTCGGATGACGTAAGATGCATCGAACGACCATCGGCTTTCGGTCGTTTCCAATCTATCCGCAGTTAAAGGCGGAATACGTTCGGAAAAATCCAAGGATTCGGAACAAATATCCAGATCCAAATCGAAGCCTGAAAAAGAACAAAACAGCAATAAGAGGGTCGCACAAGAAAAGAAGACAGAAAAGAAGAAACACACATGCTCACCAATGTCGTGGGTAGAATGACTCAACGAATAACGGCAGCGCCGTCCTTCGGATATCAACAACAGCAACAACAACATCAATAATTAACCAAGCAAAGAGGTTATTCATAACATCAAAAGACAACTTTTGAAGCATGAGAATTTATAAAAGTGAGATGGTGCTGAAGAGAACAATTGGAAGTAAAAAAAAAAAGAATGAGAAACTCAGGAGAAAAGCAAGGCTATTTATAGCCACCAAGGAAATAAGAAGTAATGACGAAAGTGAAAAAATTACTCTTGGAAAATGTTCAAAGACATCGATAAAAGGAAAAAGCATAAAAAGGAGGCGCATTTGCAAAAACTGTCTTTTCACGCTGACAAACATTAAATGCACATCCAATCAGGAGGCGTGGCCTTGTCTCGGAAGTTTGACAACGGTAACCGTTCTGGCTACCCTCATCAAACTGGGGGGACTTAATGATACGCATAATGATACGCCATGATGTGTGCGAGTTGTAGTACGAAATACTATTATAGTTTACTACGAAATACTATTAAATACGATACAATTTACACAAGTTATTTATTTATTTATTTAATGGATATACCTAAACCTTGCTACAACACTTATAGGCAGTGTACCTAATTGTAAAGTAGTGTAGTTTTTAGTAAGTCCGGTTCGTTCCACAGGGATACAGCTGAGTTTAATGCTATATTTATTTTAAAATATATTTATATATATATATATATATATATATATGTATATATATATATGTATATATATGTATATGTATATATATGTATATGTATATATATATATATATATGTATATATATATATATATATAGTATTATTATTATTATTATTATAAAAGGGGGGTTTTACCATTTAATGACCGGTTTGTCGATTTTAAGTCCTAATGCAAAATACTAAATATAACTTAATTCAAAGCGTAAAGTAAATGACGATAAATAAAAATGCGATAAAATAAAAGTACGATAATTAAAAGTGTAATAAATTAAAGTACGATAAATAAAATGACAGTAAATAAAAGTGCAATGAGATATAAAATAAAGGAATTATGCTTATTTAAACTTCTGTAATCGTGATGTTTGACGTGTTGATTTAATTTATTACCAAGGGTTAATTGTTCTTTGTCCTGGTTTATTTGATACGTCCATCTGGTTTTTGTCCATAATAGTCCATCGATCATAAATATAAAGTGCGAGTGTCCTCGTCAAATTACCCTTATACCCGAAGTCAAATATTCCAACTAATTGGGGATTTAAATTGTAATAAGGTCTTAATACTTTGTTAATGATTACACCAGGTTATCGACTGTGTGCAATCCAAGGTTTTAATACTTTATTAACAATTACACCAATTTTCCTTGTATGTAATCCACCCCTGTTTTAATGAGTCCATTGACTATTAATCCATTCCCGTATCCGGTCAAACGAACGATTATTAGTATTTATAAATATCCCGTCCATCGTATTTGATCGAGTGTATGTGGTTATTTATAGATACGTCAAATTGTAATTCTCTATATTAAATTAACGAACTATCATTCAGTTAAACAAATATAAAGCCCATTAATAGCCCATAGTCCAATTTCTACAAGTGTCGGTCTTTTGTCCAAACCCCAATTATGGTCCAAAGCCCAATAACCCCGTCTTAATATTTAGTCTAACATCACGATTACTTCGGCTTAAATAAACATAATAATAATTTAGCTACGAGACATTAATTTAAAAAGGTTGAACATAACTTACAATGAGTATTAATCGCGTAGTGTTACATGGACAGAGTTTCGACTTACAAAACCTTAAAACATTCGCTATAATAACCTTATTATTATTAAATATAAATTAAAATTATAATTATAATTATATATATATATATATATATATATATATATATATATATATATATATATATATATATATATATATATATACAGAAGGAAGATTGAAGATGGTGTAATCGGCCGAATGCTGGAGCTTTTATAGGCCAATTGTGTCCTGGTTTACTCAGCGATTGTGATGGTTTTCTCCTTTATATCTCCGCGATCGCGGAGCTCTGGATAACATCCAGGTGAATTAAACGTGGGCTGCTGATAAATATAATATTATATATTATATATAATTAATTATATATTATATTATATTCTTGTGCATAGTTGACTTGTAATTTTAGCTCCGTTGAGTCATACCTTGATAGTTGGTTCATGTCTCGGTTTCGGATTTTCGAACGTCCTTTTGTACTCTTAGATATCTTGTACTTTGCATTTTGCAGCTTGTACTCTTGTAATTTTTAGAAGTTTCTCACCAATAATTTGAACCACTTGGATTGTACTTTGTACTTTTTAGCATTTTGGTCGTTTGCGTCTTCAAAACGTCGAATCTGTCTTTTGTCTTCACCTTTTATTATTTAAACGAATATCACTTGTAAATAGAACAATTGCAACTAAAAGCTTGACTTTCTTGAAGGATAATGCTATGAAATATATGTTAGTTTTTAGCATTATCAAATATTCCCACACTTGAGCGTTGCTTGTCCTCAAGCAATATAGAACTTGAATATAACTTTACTAGAATCACTTCTTTATTCTTCACACTTTTTACATCAGTGATTTTGATATGGCGGTATAAACAATGATAGTAACGTTGTTGTTTACAGTCCCACATTACTATGAAAATTTAGATCCTTTAGGAAATTGGATCTTTATGAAAATATTTGATCTTTTGAAAATTCAATCTAGCTTTTACCCTAGATAAGTTTTCCGGAATAACCCTTCACCGGTGTTCGCAAATTGTTTTTGTGAGTTTTGTGGGTTTCAGATTTGAAAAATTTAGCTCAAAACTTATGGTTTTGTGTCACCCACTTGCTAACCTTGTATTAGGAAAGCAACACATCCAGTATACTTGCTCCGTATATTACCGTTCGGTAAACTACCGTCCGGTTGTAAAGGAAAGCGTTGAACATGCAACTGTTAAGGCAATGTCTAATGACATGCAAATGTTCATGGTCCATATCGTGTCGGATGCAATTACTATCCTTTGTCAGAGCAATAGTAAAGATCACCCTATAATTTTTCAGTCTGGCACAAGGTCCTGTCTTCGACCATGCTATGCAACCACCGTTCTTACGGTTGACACCTGATTTGGTTCAGGTGACCTAATGAATTCCAGGTGAATTCCTAGGATTTTACGTTCAATGGTAATGAACGTATTGAAAATAGGTTTTCAGAAAATAAATCGGTTTGTAATTTGATCAAAATATTTTTTCGTTCAAGCTCGAGTTTAGATATCATTGAATTCCATGAGTTTGTAATTCTTAATCTTTAAGGTCAATCTCAAGGATTGAGTAATATCAGGCTTAGAAGCTGATTTTTAATCTTTAAGGAGATTATCCTTTTCTGGGGGTCCGATTCATTAGTCTTATCAAGCTAATTTGCACGGCACCCTCCCCATTTTACGAGACAGATCCTCTCATGGTTAGGATAAGTCTGACCACTTGGCGACCCTATTTGATGCTGAGGTCCGTGGATTTCCAGCTGATTTTCGAGAAAACTTTTTAAGGTTTTTCGTAGACTCTACAACTGGTTTGGACGACAACTTCCTTACCGAAATCAAGAAGCGCGTTTCTTTTTCTCGGAAGCCTTTACTTCCTTTTAAATTCCATTTATATTACAATAAACTGGGTAAAACTGATTAATATCGTCCAAAACAAAAGTATCTTCAATTATTTGTACAAAAATATGTGATATATGTTTTAAATAACTTGGTAAATTTTTCTCACACTTGGCTTTTATTTTTCTTTCTTTACCTTTTTATTCTCTTCTATTTCATTTTAAATGAATTCAAGCGTTTTAGGTTGTTTCTCAATTTATGTCCTTTCCGAGATAACAATAATTTCGGTGTTAATACCTAGTTTTATCGTTCATAAATAAGTATAAACAAGATTTTGAATTCATTTATTTGAAAAATTTTAAAAATTTTACTAGGAGTGGGTAGTCAGCATATAAGACTATGACTGTTCTTTATTATCAGAGAGCACTAGATTCTAATACAACTACTGCGTTACTAGTAAAGTTTAACGGTGGCTATTAAACCAAGTGTATAAGTCAAATTTTTAAAACTGAAAGAATTTAATCCCTTCCCAAACTTAAGATCTTGCAATGCCCTCATTTGCAAGAAATCAGTAACAATTTAAATTATTGAGGGTGATTAGCGTAAAAAGATGATTAAGATTTACCAAAGTTTCCAAATATATTGTTCTTTGTTTGAATGATAAATGGTGCACATCATTTGTTCATTCCTGCAGTTGTTCTATCACATTTGTTTTTTGTCTTGTCGTCATAATTAATAGCTTTTGCTGAACTTAATGCCAATCTTTAAAAGTTCGTTGTTTTACCCTGTTTCGTACATGAGATAAACTAAAAACATATATATACATATTTTTGAAGTTGGGTATATCACCCCACATTCAAAAATTATTAAAATCTAATAATAAAAGTTATAAAATTATAAAAACTATTACAGTATCAAAAGAAGTATTAAAAGTATAAAATTACAAGTTACAAAATAAAAATAGGAATAAAAGAAAATTACGGTTGATGAGGAGAGTTCCAGTAGGGATTCCATTCATAGCCGTAAGTGCTGTAGAATGCTTGAGCTGGGTTATATGTAGGGAACGGTGGTCAGGTCTGTATAGTCCAGGGAGGAAATATGGCCGTTTGAGTAGGAATGTTGTTTGCATTTATATAGGCACAATGGCTTATGATTTGGCTTTGATGATATTGCCAATCTTCAAATGCTCGTTGTCTAGCCATTTCATACTCATTTTGGGCCATCAAAATTTGAATTTCTATCATCTGATTTCCTCCATCTACATTACCTTGATTTTGATTACGCTCTTCCTGTGGATGACTCCCTTGATATGGATGTGCAAAGTTATTTCTTTTCAATAAAACCTTTGCACCAGCATATACTCGTATATCAATCTGATCACAAGGAATGGGTTCTTGTACTAACTCCCTTCTCCGAGTACTATCCACACCGAGGTACTCGGCAATTAAAGTCACAAAAATACCACCTCCTATAATACTATTGTTTCACATTCCCTTTATCATTTTCGATAAATAATAACCCACACAATAAGGAATATTTACAAAGCTCTGTGGGTCTCTAATACACATCAGATAAAATAAATCATTTTCATTCACTTTATCTTTATTTTTACCCCTTTGTGTAATAGAGTTAGAAATGAATCTATGGATTACCCTAAGCTCAGCTCTATCTATATCAGTATAAGAATAGTGACCCCCACGAAAACGATTATGGCTAGTCATTCTACTCCACAACTCATTCATATCAAAATCCTGATCAACCCTTCTACCATTACTTATCAACTGTTTACAATCATCAGTTAATAGTTCTTCAGGTGTATAAATACACAAAGCTTCAGCCATATCTAATAAATACATACGGTGCATTATACCTCCTAATAAGAATCTAATAAAACTTTTATCTGTTAAACTAGTTACTTCATAATTTAGTTCAATAGTACTTAATAACTCGTCGCACCATTCCTTATATACAGGTCTACGCATAGTGAATAGACTAACCCAATCATTGAAAGTAGAATTACCATACCTTTGTGTAAGTAATTCTCTGATTGGCTCGGCTAATTTCACTATTTCTAACGGTGCCCAATCTATCACCCTGGGCACTTCAACATTCTTAGGTTGCAAAATGTTTAAGTTCCGCTGGAATTTTAGATACTCTGTCCAAAATCTGTCAAAAACTAAGTTCGGGTGTAGATTTGCTTCAACTGCTCGTAACAATGGGATAAAAGGGTGCAGTTGATTTTGTTTGTATTGTTCACTGAAATCTTGATCCTCGTCATCTTCATTGTAAGTATTAAAGTTTTGTGGCGCGGATGAAGATTCACCTCGTTCATTCTGCGAAACACATTAAACAAAAAATTTGTGCATCCAAAAATGCATTAGTGTTAGCAAAATAACAAATGAAAATAACTATAATGACATGTTTAATTAAAATCAAATTTATACACATTTTCATATTTTTATCAATTCTACATTTTTATTTATTTATAAGCATATATAAAAATGTATACGATGTTCATAAGCATTTTACTCAAATAACATGTTGACTTAATCATTATTAGTATTTAAACAAGTTTCAAATGACATTCATATCAAATTAATCAAGTTCATTCAATTTTGACTTAAAAAGTCAACAAATTGGCTCAAAAATCATGTTTGTAATCAAAGTGTGGATCAATTAACACCTTAAAATGTTACACTACTTAATTTAGCATCAATTCATAACAAAAATCGGCCATAATTCGTTTATATCAAAAAGCCCCAAATTTGTTCAAAAACACAAAACCTAGATTTTTAAAATTTTTGAAATTTATGACTTCTAATCATGTTCAATAGCATCAATCTAGGTTATACAAGCAAAATATACAAACAATTTAACTATAATCAAGCTAGAAATCATCAAATTCAAATTAGGTAAAAATTCTATGAAGAAGACTACAAATTCGAAATTAAAGGGTGTTTGGATGTAGAAATTACCATTCTCATTGAAAGGGTTCTAGGTAGGAATCTCCTCATCGTAATATAGCAACAAATTTGATGAGAAACGGTGTAAAATTGCGATTTTTGGGGTGTTTTTTTGTGGGTTTTTTGCAGAAAAATATGTGTGGTGTGTCTGAAGAAACTGGTCTGTCGACCAGTTTATCTGTTCTGAAATTTGGTACCTCCGCGATCGCGAAGGAATATACCTTCACTTCTCCGCGATCGCTAAGCTCTTTTTTTAAACCTTTAACTTATAAAACAATTAATTAATTAATTTAAAATTTTGTTTCTTTTTAGATTGAGGTCGTTTCGGTACGTTTACCTAGTTTGTCCCTCGACAAAATTTAAAATTTGACGTTTTAAAGCATTGTTTTAAAAGCAAAGATTTTTAGGTTTTTTAAATGTTTTTGGAATACGTTAATCAATAAGATTAAAAATAATGATAACAAAATTTATCGCGCCGCCCTCGGGTAAAGAAATTTCGGTTCAACGACCTAGTGTTTAACTTACGACGCATTTTAGAAATTAATTTTTAACTTAATGAAATAAAGTACATTTTTGTTCTTAAATTCATACCAAACTTAAATTTAAAATGCATAAAATAAAATTTCATATTATTAATATTTATATATTTTAGTTTTACAAAACTTACATTTAAAATAAAATAGTTATATATTAATCTTTTAAAAACAAGGTAAAATGAAAATCTTTTTGGTCTTTTATCACACTTTAATCAATCAAATATACAAAAATATATGTCCCTCTTTTGGGTAAAGTAATTTCAGCTATATTACCTAGTTTTACTCCTGAAGAATTTCTGAAATATTTTAAATTGATTGATTAAAAATATTTATACCTTATGAATAAACGGTAAATTTCACAGTGATGCATTAAATTTTTGTATCTGATATCAATAATTTCGGTTTATTATACCTAATTTTATTGAATATCAATTTAATACTTTATAGCGAACGATTCAGCGTTTATTATCAAAAGGTTAAAAACAATAAATAAAAATAAAAATAAAAACTGTACATACTTACCTGTTAGATAGAATTCTCAGAGACCTGCTTTTGTCGACTCATAGGATAGTAGTTCGATTTGGTTTTCCATTCTACATAAGCGTAACCTTGATTTTTCAATAATTTTTCTGCTAAACATATGAACGGTCCTTCTCGGCATAGAATAACGAACTCGGTATTGGAATGTGTTTGATTGTTCGAACATTTCCCTTCATGTGACCATTTTCTGCATTTATGACATCTTTCAAGGTGTCGTGCTCTTCTTTTTGTTGCGGATTTTGATTTTCCTTTACCAAAATGTTTCTTATTATGATTCTTCCTGAGTTCTTTCCTCACTTCGTCCATTTTGCCTATTATGAATGATACCAGTTCACTCAGGAAAGTGTTATTATTATGTTTAGTATTCATAGAGTGTAGTAGTAGACCATGGTTCAAATCAAAGGAATTCTTCATCTCGTAAAACCTAAAAGAAATAAAAATTCAGAATGGAGTGAGAAGACTAGTTCTTTAGGGTCTGCTAGGGAAAGACCATTCGGATCCCATTTTCGAGAACTACACGAAAATAGAAAATCTAACTCTAGACAGCATTATATTATCCTTAAAAGATTTGATTCTCCCCACACTTAGTTAGCTGTGGTATCGAAATTGTGATTAACTTCATTATCGACTTTCATCGGATCATGTATGTAATGTTTAACTCTGTGACCATTAACTTTAAATTCAATCCCATTTAAATTTATTAACTCTATTGTTCCGTATGGGAAAACTCTTTTGACTATGAATGGTCCAGACCATCTTGATTTCAATTTTCTAGGAAATAGCTTGAATCGTGAATTGAAAAGAAGAACTCTGTCTCCTTCCTTAAATTTTTTTGAACTTCTGATTCTTTTATCATGCCATTTCTTCATTCTTTCCTTATAGATTAACGAATTTTCATATGCATCAAGTCTTAATTCTTCTAATTCGTTTAGTTGACTTAACCGTAAACGGACAGCTCCATGCAAATCAAGATTACATGTCTTCAAAGCCCAAAATACTTTGTGCTCAATTTCTACTGGAAGATGACATGCTTTTCCGTAAACAAGTTTAAAAGGTGTGGTGCCAATTGAAGTTTTGTAGGCTGTTCTAAAAGCCCAGAGTGCATCCTCCAATTTCATGAACCATTCCTTCGGATTTGATCCTACAGTTTTCTCTAGAATACGTTTTAAAGCTCAGTTGGTATTTTCAACTTGTCCACTTATTTGTGGATGATAAGCGGTTGAGATTTTATGAGTTACTCTATATCTTTTGAGAACTTTCTCAAGTTGATTATTACAAAAATGAGTACCCCGATCACTTATTAAAGCTTTCGGTGTTCCGAACCTTGCAAAAAGACGTTTTAAGAAGTTGACTACAACTCGTGCATCGTTAGTTGGAAGAGCTTGTGCTTCCGCTCATTTAGATACATAATCAATGGCAACGAGAATGTAGAGATTATTATGAGATTTTGGAAATGGACCCATAAAGTCAATACCCCAAACGTCAAAAACTTCACATACTTGAATGACATTTTGTGGCATTTCATCACGTTGACTTATTTTTCCGGCCCTTTTGACATGCATCACAGGATTTACAAAGAAGTGTGCGTCTTTGAAAATTGTAGGCCAATAAAATCCAGCATCGTAAACTTTCCTTGATGTGAGTTGAGGCCCATAATGCCCTCCTGTTGGTCCTGTATGACAATGATTTAAGATTTGACTAGCTTCATCCCCGAATACACATCGGCGTATTATTCCATCGGGACAACTTTTAAACAAATGTGGATCTTCCCAAAAATAGTGTTTTATATCACTAAAGAATTTCTTTCGTTTTTGGTACGACAACCCTTTTTCAAGGAATCCACAAACTAAGTAGTTTGCATAGTCTGCAAACCATGGAATTTCATTATAATCTATCTTCAATAGAAATTTATCAGGAAAGTTATCTTGTATAGCCGATTCATTTAGAACTTCTAATTCAGGATTTTCAAGACGAGAAAGATGATCAGCGGCGAGATTTTCTGCTCCCTTTTTGTCTCAGATTTCAATATCGAAATCTTGTAAGAGTAAGATCCAACGGATTAATCATGGTTTGGCATCTTGTTTCGAAAATAGGTGTAGAAACCCGAACTAATCCTCCCGGACGAAGTCTTCAACAGTTGGTTCCATTGCGATGATCGACTCCAAGTAAGGTCCTTAACATGAGCAAATGCACAGCGGAAGACTTAATTCATACCTGAGAATAAACATGCTTTAAAAAGTCAACATAAAGTTGGTGAGATATATAGGTTTGATGCTAGCAGCGTTATAACTATGGACCACAAGATTTAAAGTTTATAAACATAATACACTCGCAAGTGTATGAAAAGCATTCTAAGCAGTGGGCACCCGGTAACTAGCCTTAACAAGAGTGTGTACCCCTGAGTTATAATAATATGTGCACCGAATCAAGTGCGTTCCGTTAACCTCGAAGTACTAAACACCCGTTCTTCTAGATTACTAGAACAACATCTGGGTGGGGGTGTAAAACCCGATAGATCTATCTTTAGGATTCGCGCCTACCAGTTCATAAACCAATAGTTAAAGTTACCAAGCTAGGGGATTTTTGATTCAAACCCATGTAGGACGTAATTTTAGTCACTTGTGTCCATAACGTAAATCATTTATAAAAATAGCGCATGTATTCTCAGCCCAAAAATATTTAAAGTTTAAAAGGGACTATATACTCACCTAATGTATTTTGTAGTAAAAATACATATAACATCATTGATCAAATATAAGGTTGGCCTCGGATTCACGAACCTATATCATTTATATATATATATTAACATACATTATTGTAATCAAACAAATTTATATAATGTATTTTAAATTATATATCTTGTACATTTAATTTATAATAATAGTATTGTCAATGTAAAAATAATAATAATAATAATAACAATAATAATAATAATACTAATATTGTTAATAATAATATTAATAATCTTAAATGATAATTTTAGTAATATTGATAGCTTTAATAAAAATGTTAGATCTTAGTAGTAATGATATTTTAATAAAAATGATATTGATAATAGAATTAAAATGATACTTTTAATTTTAATGATAACATGATAATTTTTAAATAGCTAAAAAAAATGTTAATTTTAATAATGTATAATATTAATAATAATTCTAAAAATAATTATCTTACTAAAAATGATACTTTTGCTAATTTTACTAATAATAATAATAATTCTAATAATACCATTAATAATTCTATTAATAATAATAATAATAATAATAATAATAATATTAACATTAATAATAATTATAATAGAATTGATAATAAAGAATGCATACCCCTTTTGAATTGATTTTCTGAAAAAAAATTGCTCCGAACAGGACTCAAACCCGGGACCTCCCGCTCATTACCCACTCCCTTAACCGTTGGGCCAATGCCCATTATCTGATTTATCCCAACACTTTTATGTATATAACCGTAATTAAAATACTTATATTTCATCTCCTTCCTCAACTATGAAATCGAATCAAACCTACAGAAATTCCTTTCCTCAATTTACAATTCGTTTTAGGACTTACAGAAACATTTAGAGATCGTTTAAATCATTTAAACTAATTAAAACAGAATCAAATATTTAAAATAAAGTGCTGTAACAGAATTTTATATATTCATGAACTCAATTGTTAATCCATTAATCTATACGGTTTTGGATTGTGACTTCCTCATGAAAGAGCTTTAGAACCTCCCTTAGAATCTTTCTGGACTCGTAATTGCTACCAAGACACTCAATTGAAATCGAATTTTACAATTAACCAGAAGTTCACCTTTAAGGACCGACGGTTTTGACTCCCAAATTCAAAATGGTTTTGAGGAATTGGAAACTGAAATTCCACAGACAGTTTCGCTAGAGGTTTTCAAAAGATACTGTATTAATAGAATTTAATGACTGATTCGAAAATGGTCTTTTGCTTAATCAATTCTTCGAGCAGAGAGTATTTGTATATATATTTGTTTTATTTTCCAAAAGGCAGTGATAAAATCTGTAATAACATCGAATGGTACCTATATACATCTGTATTAATCATTCCAAAATAGCTGATAGTAATCGACAGACAAAGTTTCACATGTTAACAGAATCAGAAAGAAAAAATGGAACTGATATTGATAGGAAAAGAAAAAAAACGCGTTCTAAAGATATATCTGTATTATAAAATTATAAGATTATATATATTTGTATTTATTTACAATTAATCTTATAACATTAATAATTTAATAATAATACATAATAATACAATTAATATTATAAATTATATAATTTACAAAATTTATAATCACCTAATAGTAATAATAATAATATTATTATCAATGATAGTGATAACTATAAATTTTATAACAAATAATATCATTAATAATAATAATAATAATAATATTAATCAAAATAAAACTATTTTTAATATAAATAAAAGTAATAATAATTTTTTTTTTTTATTTAAAAATATAATATTCATTAATATTAATATTGACTTTAATATTTTTTTTTTAATAATAATAAGAGTAATATTAAGAATATAACAACTTGTATTCTATTTTATTAATTATACGATATTATATAACATATTCTATAATAATTTATATTGGATATTAATTTTTTTTTTATATATTAATATACATATATTAATAATTAAGTATAGGTTTCTTAAATATATACTATATAAAATTATATTTTAAATAACAAACTTTATATCTGTTGAAGCAAATAAACCTAAAGTATAACATTATACATTTAATGCATAGTTAATGTTGACATATCATGTTCAAAATCCCATACACTCAATATACTCTAAATATTCACATTAAATCTCATAATAATATATTAGTATAATTAATTTATTATTTATAATTATTTACATGTATAAATATCTATACATATATTTCGGTTTACCATTAGAGGTTCGTGAATCGTTAGGCATGGTCAAAGGGTAACTAATCATCCGAATAATGATTTCACACATTCAAGACTCAACATTAGGGTTTTTGCTTATCGTGTCGGAAACATATAGAGATTAGGGTTTAAATTTGATCAGAAATTTCCGGGTCGTTACAGTACCCACCCGTTAAAGAAATTTCGTCCCCGAAATTTGAGTGAGGTCGTCATGGCTAACAATAAAATTGTTTTTATGACGAATAAGAGTTGATAATTAGAGTTTTATCATTATTGATTATTATAGATAAAACGATCCGATTATGTGAAGCGTACAAGTGAAGCTGTCACAAAAGTGTGAACTGGAGAAATAAAGGTCCGTCTTAACTTTTGACGTAGTCATGTTGAATTTCGGAATTTAAGGGATTTAAGGAAAATCTTACGTAATAAGATTTGGTTCTTCGGCAATTTAGAAAATCAAAATCTTCTTTAATTAATGCAATAATCTGTTCCTGATTTCTCTGTCGGATATATTGCTATAAATCCACCCCCTTCGTTTTCCTTATTCTCCACACCTTTTATTCTTTCTTCCTCTACTCATTCTTAATATGTTCCATCCAATCCTGATTCTTATTATACTTCTAACCTTCATATCTTTCATTCTTCTTTTTCATTTGCCGCCAGAAGAATCTATTTACTTTTATGATTTTCTTGGAATTATAATGTTTCTTATTCTCCCGTGTCTTTACGTTGTAATACGTATTGATATACACGGTTTGTAGTTTCTGGGTGATTATTGGGTTTTATATCTTCCCTTATACTTCGATGTCCTTGCTTTTGTTTTCTATAATCATTATCATCCACAGTTAATACTCTCTTCCATTTACTGCGATTTATACTCCAATTTCTATTTCGGAGCTTCATTCTTTTTCTTTTCCTCCTTTTCAACTAAGCATCTTTTGTAATGGTCCGGAATTCGTAGGTATGAAATTCGAAATGAATATAGTTAATGTCCTAAGAGAGAATTGGTAATGGCACGATTTTTGATTTGTCAAATTACCAGAATATCCTGGAAAAGACCGAATCATCAAGAGAATATTGTCTTGATATGTTTAGAGATTGGATAGATTGTAAGAGCCGTGTAACATGGCACATGATGATGGTACTGTGAATCATCACATTCCATTAGAAACGCAACGTGACTTACTGTAATATAATGAAGTTGATCAAGTTTCATTATATTATACTAATTCACGCATCAGTTCCCAACACTGCTTCAAAACATTCATATTTTAAACTTTAAGATTTCAGAATTTAGAAACTACCACAGTTTCTTTTATGTTGTAACGCAGATATTACGGGGAGATAGATGATTGCAGATAGGAATAGCTGTGAAAATATCTTTAGAATTATGGAGAATATGTATAGCGGAAAATATGAAGATATCTTATAATATCTAAGATAAGATGATGATGAATAATATCATCTGAAAAAGTTTAGAATAAGGAGTAGGGTTCATACTAACGGTTTCAGGAGGCACTGAATCGTTTGGATTCTTTGAAGACAGGTTCAGTCCTTGTATTTGTTCTTTGTTTCCTTCACGGTTAGCTCAAACCGTTTTTTTTTTTTCGTACCAAATTTTCTATCGAGCGTTCCTAACACTCCCTTCTTTATCATCAAACTTTTGGCTATTTAGGCTATCTATGAATTTACTGTTTCCTCTGCATTTAATGCAGCCATAACTGAATCGTCGGTTATCAATCCGAGGTGTTTTCAAGCGAATTGTGTTTTTAGATGATTAAACGCTTATGGTAGTATGGTGGAATATAAAAGGGTTTTCCGGTAGCGACTGCGCAAGAATAACGTATATATTGAGACTAACCTTTCTGAGAAGTCGAAGTTAACTTGTTGAAGCTGTGATAAAATTGGCTAATTTTGGAAAGGGATTACAAAGTTATTTTGGGTAATAATAACACCAAAGGAATTATCACTGCTACGTGTTAACTGTTGACTCGGTTTTCGAGAGTTTTCAGGTGTATAACTATATGCATAAATCTTCCTTCCGTAAACGAGGTGCGGTTGGTTCAACTTTTCGATCGAAGTGTTTTCAAGAATCATGAAAAGATTTGAATGTAATTGTAACTGTCAAGATACAAATGAGGTTTAAGATGGAATCAAGTGGCAAGCTTGAAGAATTATTTAGTTTCATATGTTATAATCAATATTTTAATTTAATTCATTTTAATTGTCCAAAGTTAGCAGTCCAATAGTCTGATGGTTCAATGATTCATATATAATTTAATATATAATATTCGAATTACATAATACGTATCGTGACCCGTGTACCGGTCTCGGTGTCGATCACAACTCAAAGTATATATATATTTTGGAATCAACTCCGACCCTGTATAGCCAACTCCAACATTCACATATAGAGTGTCTATGGTTGTTCCGGAATATATATATAGATGGGTCGATATGATAGGTCGAAACCTTGTATACGTGTCCCGTTATTTAAAGTGCGTAAAATAAATAACAGAACTTAAATGACAATAAACTAAATTGCGATAAAATGTAATACGGAATTAACAGTTAGCTGGGAACAGTTAACTAAGAACAGTTAGCGTGGAATCCTTAACAGATTTCAATTAGTTAATTCGTGTGTTTCTAACAATTTTTAATTTGTCCAATGTTTCTTCTTTATGCCACTTGTTGGATTCTGATAGGTAAAAATCCAAATTTGGAAATTGAAATGGAAATGGTAAATCTGGGGTGAACAGATACGTATATCGGTGATTGTAAGTAGGATAGCAAATGTCCGTTGAATCAAATTCGAAGAATGTACAGTGTAACTTATTAATGTGAATTCTAAATATTCCTCGGGTACTACCCACCCGTTAAAATATTTTCATCACTAACGGTTTGTACAAAAGAATTTTTAATTACAATCTTTATGAAAATATACTTGCATATATATTTTCATCGGATGTAATCATGGATTTAATGAGTCAATAAGATATTATACTCATTTGATTTATTGTTAGCACTTGATTACATGATCTCTAAAACATTAGAGATTACATAATTGCCATATCAAATGAAGGTAAATGAGGTAGAACAATACGTAGAACGAAAATAATGTAGATAGAACAATACGTAGAACGGGGATTATGCTTGAGGTATAGTTTGTGACGTGGAGATTTACGACGCGGTTGTGATTTGGGGATAATAAGGATACCGTTGACATTGATGATGGTGGTGCTGATTATGCTGCTGGTGTTCGTAACCTTCGTACCAGTTTCTCCAAAGTCGTCACACGAGCGCGTAGTTTGTTAATTCCTTCTAGTTCTACAGGATGATTGACGGTTGAAGCGAGCGAATAAACAAGATTTGTGATATGGGATATTATGTAATCGTGACGAGATATTCTAGGAATGGGCGAGAAAATGATGTTTCGAATAGGTTCGCCGGTAAGTGCTTCAGGTTCATTGCCAAGGGGTAATTGGATGGATGGAAAGGATCTTCAATGTGAAATGATTTCCATATATCGGATGATATTCTAACTATATAGAATATCTATATGTAATACTAAAGATTTCGTAGGCTACAAAAGATGTTACGGCATATATCAGGCAAATCTACAGATACGCCAAGATAGGAATTATTAGATACGCTAAGATATGAATTTCGTCTATACACTATCGATGCACTAAATGCAGTAGAGCGTCTCTAGACTTGAGAATGATAGGCAGGCAATTTCCTAAGGATAATAAGCAGCTGATTTCCGACTAGAAATAATAAGCAAAATTTTTGACAGGCAGACACGGTCAAAGTCCAGACTCACTAATGTATCCTAACAACTACCAGTTAGACACACTAATGGGAGACCTGGTTCTCTAAGACCAACGCTCTGATACCAACTGTAGAAACCCGAACTAATCCTCCCGGACGAAGTCTTCAACAGTTGGTTCCATTGCGATGATCGACTCCAAGTAAGGTCCTTAACATGAGCAAATGCACAGCGGAAGACTTAATTCATACCTGAGAATAAACATGCTTTAAAAGTCAACATAAAGTTGGTGAGATATATAGGTTTGATGCTAGCAGCGTTATAACTATGGACCACAAGATTTAAAGTTTATAAACATAATACACTCGCAAGTGTATGAAAAGCATTCTAAGCAGTGGGCACCCGGTAACTAGCCTTAACAAGAGTGTGTACCCCTGAGTTATAATAATATGTGCACCGAATCAAGTGCGTTCCGTTAACCTCGAAGTACTAAACACCCGTTCTTCTAGATTACTAGAACAACATCTGGGTGGGGGTGTAAAACCCGATAGATCTATCTTTAGGATTCGCGCCTACCAGTTCATAAACCAATAGTTAAAGTTACCAAGCTAGGGGATTTTTGATTCAAACCCATGTAGGACGTAATTTTAGTCACTTGTGTCCATAACGTAAATCATTTATAAAAATAGCGCATGTATTCTCAGCCCAAAAATATTTAAAGTTTAAAAGGGACTATATACTCACCTAATGTATTTTGTAGTAAAAATACATATAACATCATTGATCAAATATAAGGTTGGCCTCGGATTCACGAACCTATATCATTTATATATATATATTAACATACATTATTGTAATCAAACAAATTTATATAATGTATTTTAAATTATATATCTTGTACATTTAATTTATAATAATAGTATTGTCAATGTAAAAATAATAATAATAATAATAACAATAATAATAATAATACTAATATTGTTAATAATAATATTAATAATCTTAAATGATAATTTTAGTAATATTGATAGCTTTAATAAAAATGTTAGATCTTAGTAGTAATGATATTTTAATAAAAATGATATTGATAATAGAATTAAAATGATACTTTTAATTTTAATGATAACATGATAATTTTTAAATAGCTAAAAAAAAATGTTAATTTTAATAATGTATAATATTAATAATAATTCTAAAAATAATTATCTTACTAAAAATGATACTTTTGCTAATTTTACTAATAATAATAATAATTCTAATAATACCATTAATAATTCTATTAATAATAATAATAATAATAATAATAATATTAACATTAATAATAATTATAATAGAATTGATAATAAAGAATGCATACCCCTTTTGAATTGATTTTCTGAAAAAAAATTGCTCCGAACAGGACTCAAACCCGGGACCTCCCGCTCATTACCCACTCCCTTAACCGTTGGGCCAATGCCCATTATCTGATTTATCCCAACACTTTTATGTATATAACCGTAATTAAAATACTTATATTTCATCTCCTTCCTCAACTATGAAATCGAATCAAACCTACAGAAATTCCTTTCCTCAATTTACAATTCGTTTTAGGACTTACAGAAACATTTAGAGATCGTTTAAATCATTTAAACTAATTAAAACAGAATCAAATATTTAAAATAAAGTGCTGTAACAGAATTTTATATATTCATGAACTCAATTGTTAATCCATTAATCTATACGGTTTTGGATTGTGACTTCCTCATGAAAGAGCTTTAGAACCTCCCTTAGAATCTTTCTGGACTCGTAATTGCTACCAAGACACTCAATTGAAATCGAATTTTACAATTAACCAGAAGTTCACCTTTAAGGACCGACGGTTTTGACTCCCAAATTCAAAATGGTTTTGAGGAATTGGAAACTGAAATTCCACAGACAGTTTCGCTAGAGGTTTTCAAAAGATACTGTATTAATAGAATTTAATGACTGATTCGAAAATGGTCTTTTGCTTAATCAATTCTTCGAGCAGAGAGTATTTGTATATATATTTGTTTTATTTTCCAAAAGGCAGTGATAAAATCTGTAATAACATCGAATGGTACCTATATACATCTGTATTAATCATTCCAAAATAGCTGATAGTAATCGACAGACAAAGTTTCACATGTTAACAGAATCAGAAAGAAAAAATGGAACTGATATTGATAGGAAAAGAAAAAAAACGCGTTCTAAAGATATATCTGTATTATAAAATTATAAGATTATATATATTTGTATTTATTTACAATTAATCTTATAACATTAATAATTTAATAATAATACATAATAATACAATTAATATTATAAATTATATAATTTACAAAATTTATAATCACCTAATAGTAATAATAATAATATTATTATCAATGATAGTGATAACTATAAATTTTATAACAAATAATATCATTAATAATAATAATAATAATAATATTAATCAAAATAAAACTATTTTTAATATAAATAAAAGTAATAATAATTTTTTTTTTTATTTAAAAATATAATATTCATTAATATTAATATTGTCTTTAATATTTTTTTTTTTAATAATAATAAGAGTAATATTAAGAATATAACAACTTGTATTCTATTTTATTAATTATACGATATTATATAACATATTCTATAATAATTTATATTGGATATTAATTTTTTTTTTATATATTAATATACATATATTAATAATTAAGTATAGGTTTCTTAAATATATACTATATAAAATTATATTTTAAATAACAAACTTTATATCTGTTGAAGCAAATAAACCTAAAGTATAACATTATACATTTAATGCATAGTTAATGTTGACATATCATGTTCAAAATCCCATACACTCAATATACTCTAAATATTCACATTAAATCTCATAATAATATATTAGTATAATTAATTTATTATTTATAATTATTTACATGTATAAATATCTATACATATATTTCGGTTTACCATTAGAGGTTCGTGAATCGTTAGGCATGGTCAAAGGGTAACTAATCATCCGAATAATGATTTCACACATTCAAGACTCAACATTAGGGTTTTTGCTTATCGTGTCGGAAACATATAGAGATTAGGGTTTAAATTTGATCAGAAATTTCCGGGTCGTTACAATAGGTATCCAAGAGCAGAATGATCAGTATAGACCACCATTTTTGCTAGAACGAGTGATGTTTTAGCAGAGTAGTATATAAAATAGCTTATATTTTTGCAGGAAAATACTATTAAATACGACACAATTTTACACAAGATATTTATTTATTTATAGAATGGATATACTTAAACCTTGCTACAACACTTATAGGCAGTGTACCTAATCGTACAGTAGTGTAGTTTTTAGTAAGTCCGGTTCGTTCCACAGGGAATCTTTTTAAACAAAGCTTAACGCTATATTAGTTTACTTTTATAAAAATACAAATATATATATATATAAGTAATATTATTATTATAAAGGGGGGTTTTTACCGTTTAATGACCGGTTTGTCGATTTTAAAACTTTAGTCGCAGTTAAAACCAAATAAATACAAGACCTTAAATTAAAGCATAAAGTAAATAACGATAATGAAATTGCGAATAATAAAAGTGCGATAAAATAAACTTGCGATAATTAAAAAGTACGATAATTAAAAGTGCAATTAAATACAATAACAATAAAAATGCGATAATTAGAAGTGCAATTAAATATAAAATAAAGGAAATTAAATATGAAATAAAAGAATTATGCTTATTTAAACTTCCGTAATCATGATGTTTGACGTGTTGATTTTAGTTTTATGCCCATGGGTTAATTATCCTTTGTCCTGGATTATTTAATATGTCCATACGGATTTGTCCATAATAGTCCATCAGTCATAAATATAAAGAGCGAAAGCCTTCGTCAAATTATTCTTATTCCCGAAGTCAAATATTCCAACTAATTGGGGATTCGAATTGTAACAAGGTTTTAATACTTTGTTTAATGAATACACCAGGTTATCGACTGCGTGTAAACCAAGGTTTTACTACTTTGTTAACAATTACACCAATTACCCTTGAATGTAATTCACCCCTTTTTCAACAAGTTTATTAACTATTAATCCAGTTCCGTATCCGGTTAAAATGAATAATTATTGGTATTTATAGATATCCCGCCCACCGTACCCAGTCAAGCGTATGTGGTTATATATAAATACGTCAAATTATAAGTTTGTATATTAAATTAACAAGGTATTGTTTAGTTAATATAAAACCCATTAATAGCCCATAGTCTAATTTCCACAAGTGTCGTTCTTTTGTCCAAACCCCAATTATGGTACAAAGCCCAATTACCCAATTTTAGTAATTAGCCCAACATCATGATTACTTCGGATTAAATAAGCATAATAATAACTTAGCTACGAGACATTAATGTAAAAAGGTTGAACATAACTTACAATGATTAAAAATAGCGTAGCGTTACACGGACAGAATTTCGACTTACACCCTTACAACATTCGCTAACATACCCTTATTATTAGGATTAAAATTAAAATTAAAATTAAAATTAAAATATAAATATAAATATATACGATATAGATAGAGAGATGGATATATTTGGTGGTTTTTGCGATCAGAATTCGTTTGCTTTTATAGGGATTTTCGACTTTTGGGGCTCCGCGACTCGCGGCCAATTTTGCCTTCAAACTCCGCGAGTCGCGGAGTTTACTTTTACAGCTCACCCATGTTTAGAGTTTTTCTTGCCGACGATTTATTTTATATAAATAATATATATATAATTAATATAATTAATTATATATTATATTATATTTATATACATAGTTAACTTGTAATTTTTAGTCCGTTGCGTCGAGCGTTAAGAGTTGACTCTGGTTCCGGTTTCGGATTTTCGAACGTCCTTGCGTACAATTTTATATTTTGTACTTTGCGTTTTGAATCTTGTACTCTTGTAATTTCGAGACGTTTCTTATCAATAATTGGAACCTCTTTGATTGTCTTTTGTACTTTTGAGCTTTTTGGTCGTTTGCGTCTTCAATTCGTCGAATCTGTCTTTTGTCTTCACCTTTTATTATTTAAACGAATATCACTTTTAAATAGAACAATTGCAACTAAAAGCTTGTCTTTCTTGAGGAATAATGCTATGAAATATATGTTCGTTTTTAGCATTATCAAATATTCCCACACTTGAGCGTTGCTTGTCCTCAAGCAATATCGTCTTGAAATACTAGAATCACTTCTTTATTCTTCACACTTTGTACATCAGTGATTTCTATACGGTGGTATGAACAATGGTAGTAACGATATGGTTTACAGTCCCACATGACTATAAAAATTTAGATCCATTAAGGAAATTGGATCTTTATAAAAACATTTGATCTTTTGAAAATTAAATCTAGTTTTTACCCTAGATAAGTTTTCCGGAATAACCCTTTACCGGTGTTTGCAAAATATTTTTGTGGGTTTGGTGGGTTTCAGATTTGAAAATTTTAGCTCAAAACTTATGGTTTTGTGTCACCCACTTGCTAACCTTGTATTTGGAAAGCAACACGTCCAGTTCACTTGTCCCGTATATTACCTTTCAGTAAACTACCGTCCGGTTGTAAAGGAAAGCGTTGAACAAGCAACTGTTAAGGCAATGTCCCCTGACATGCTTTTAATTATGGTCTATAACGTGTCGGACGCAATTACTATCCTTGGTAGGAGCAATAGTAAAGCTCACCCTTATAATTTTTCGGTATGGCACAAGGTCCTGTCTTTGACCACTATGCAACCACCGTTCTTACGGTTGACACCCGATTTAGTTCAGGTGACCTAATGAATTCCGGGTGAATTCCTAGGATTTTACGTTTAATGGTAATGAACGCATTGAAAATAGGGTTTTCAGAAAACAAATCGGTTTGTAATTTTTGATCAAAATATTTTCTCGTTCAAGCTCGAGTTTAGATATCATTGAATTCCATGAGTTTGTAATTCTCAATCTTTAAGGTCAATCTCTAGGATTGAGTAATATCAGGCTTAAAAGCTGATTTTTAATCTTTAAGGAGATTATCCTTTCTGGGGATCTGATTCATTAGTCTTATCCAGCTAATTTGCATGGTGCCCCCCCATTTTACGAGATAAATCCTTCTCATGGTTAGGATAAATCTGACCACTTAGCGACCCTGTTTAATGCTGAGGTCCGTGGATTTCCTGCTGATTTTAGTGATGACTTTTCTAGATTTTTCGTCAACCTACAGCTGGTCTGGACGACAACTTCATGACCTAAATCAAGAAGCACGTGTCTTTTTCGGAAGATTTTACTTCCTTTTAATGATGGAATTGATTCATCGTGTAGATCCATCTCTTCTTTTCTTTCATCGGGTAAAACAGTTTAGTTTAGTCCCAAGCAAAAGTATTTTCAGTTATTTATTACAGATATATGTGACATATGTTTAAAATAACTTGGTAAATATTCCCACACTTGGCTTTTATTTTCCTTTTTATCGTTCTCTATTCCATTTTAAATGAATTTTAACATTTTGGTTTGTTTCTCAATTTATGTCCTTTCCGAAGTAACAATAATTTCGGTGTTATAACCTAGTTTTATCGTTCATAAATATGTATAAACATGATTTTGAGTTCATTTAATTGAAAATTTTGTAAAATTTTACTAGAATTGGGTAGTCAGTATATAAGACTAGGGCTGTTCTTTATTATCAGAGAGCACTAGATTCTAATACAACTACTGCTTTACTAGTATTTTTAATGGTAACCAAGTGTTTAAGATAAAAATTTTAAAATCCGAAATAATTTAACCCCTTCCCACACTTAAGATCTTGCAATGCCCTCATTTGCAAGAAATCAGTAACAATTTAAATTATTGAGGGTGATTTGTGTGAAAATGATTAAATTTTTACCAAAGTTTCCAAATATATTGACGTTTGTTTGCTGAATGATAAATGGTGCACATCATTTGTTCATTCCGTCTTGTTGTTATTTCACATATATTTTGCATCTTGTCGTCAAAATTAGTTGCTTTTGCTGAACTTAATGCCAGTCTTTGAAAATGCGTTGTTTTACCCTGTTGTGTACATAAGATAAACTGCAAACATATATGCATATTTTTGAAGTTTGGTATATTACCCCACATTCAAAAATTATTAAAATCTAAGAATAAAAGTTAGAAAATTATAAAAACTATTACAATATTAACATAAGTATTAAACGTATCAATCATTACAAATTACAAAATAAATAAAACTAAGTATACTAGGGATGATACTGGTACCAATAGGGGTTCCAAGCATAACCATAGGTGCTATAGAATGCTTCGGCAGGGTTATACGTAGGATAAGGTGGCTGCATCTCTATAGACCAGGGAGGGAAGATGGGTTTCGGTGTAGGAATATAGTTTCTACCTATATGTTGGCAATGAGCTATGATTTGGTTCTGATGAACTTGCCAATCTTCAAATGCTCTCTGTCTAGCATTTTCGTACTCCTGTGAAGCTATAAACCTTTGCATTTCTTGCATCTCATTTCCCCCTCCTACATTACCTTGCTGTTGGTTTCTCTCAACCTGTGGATGTCTACCATGGTATGGTACTGCGGCGTTATTTCGCCTCTTCAAAACTTTCGCACCATGGTATACATTTAAACCTATAGTATCGCGGGGTTCTGGTTCTTCTACTAATAATCCCCCCCGACTTATATCCACACCGAGATATTCACCAATCAAAGTAATAAAAATACCACCTCCTATTATGCTATGCGGTCGCATCCCCCTAACCATAGCTGATAAATAATAACCCACACAATACGGTATACTTACAGCGCTTTGTGGGTCTCGAATACACATATGGTAAAACAAATCCTGTTCATTTACTTTTTCCTTGTTCTTACCCCTTTGTGTAATCGAATTAGCTAAAAACCTATGAATCACTTTTAATTCGGCTCTATCTATATCCAAATAAGAGTAATTTCCCCCTTTGAAATGGTGATGGCTTGTCATTTGACTCCACACACCGTGTGTATCAAAATTTTCATCTATCTTTCTACCGTTTAGTATCAACCCTCTACAATCGGCAGATGCTAACTCCTCAGGCGTATATATACGTAAAGCCTGAGCCATGTCCAGTAAAGACATGTGGCGCATCGAACCGCCTAACAAAAATCTAATAAAAGATCGATCGGTTAAACTAGTTACCCGATCATTCAACTCTATACTACACAATAATTCTTCACACCATACTTTATATACAGGTCTACGCATGGTGAATAAATGTACCCAGTCATTAAAAGTAGAATTACCATACCTCTTTACAAGTAATTCCCTAATTGGCCCGGCCAATTCTACAGCTTCTAAGGGTCCCCATTCTATGACCCTCGGTACCTCAACAACCTTAGAATGAAGAGTATGCAAACCCCTTTGATATTTTGGATAATCTATCCAAAGTCTGTCAAATCTCAGGTTCGGGTGCAACTCTTCCAAGTGCATATCAGAAAAGGTCATGACTGGATGAGGTATATCCTGCTTGTAGTAGTTATCCACCTCCTGTTGTTCCGCATTATCAGCAGGAGCATTGCGGGCTTGGGATGAAGATTCACCCCTTTCAGTCGTTTTTCTTGAGTAATTCCTAGATAGCATCCTTCTCAACATGATTTTAGTAAAAGATTTGGTGATTAACGGTTAAAAATTGTGATTTTGGGGGTGTTTTTGGGTGTTTTTTCGGCAGTTTTTCGCTGTGTTTTCTGTTGTGGGAAGTGAAACTGAGCTGTTTCAGCTCGTTTTATTTTTTCTGTAATCCGGTCCTCCTGCGACTCGCGGGGATTAAACCTCCAAACTCCGCGAGTCGCGGAGTTTGGTATATATATATATTTTTTTTTATAATCTTTAACTTATAAAACAATTAAGTAAATAATTTTTTTAAAATTTTGTTTTCCTTATTATTGAGGACGAGGTCGTTTCGGATCGATGTCCTAGTCTGTCCCTCGACAAAATTTTAAAATTTGTCTTTTTGTAGCGATTGTTTTAAAAGATAAGATTTTTAGTTTTTTAATGTTTTTGGTATACTTTAATTCAATAAGATTAAAAATAATGATAATAAAAGTTCTCGTCCCTTCCTTGGGTAAAGCAATTTCGGTTCAAAGACCTAGTCTTCAACTTACGACGAATTTTAAAAATCATATTTTTAACTTAATGAGATAAAGTAAATTTTTGTTTTTAAATTCACACAATTTAAATATAAAATTCAAAATTAATATTAAAAATTCACACCAAACCTAAAATTTAAAAATTCATATTATAAATTCACATCAAACTTATATTAATTTTTCAAATATTTCAATTTTAAATATATTGTTTTTACAAAGTTTACAATATTAATTTAAGATTTATATATTAATTTTAAAAACATGGTAAAAATAAAATTAAAAATCTTTTTGGCTTTTTATCTCACTTTAATCAATCAAATATTATCAAAAATATGCGCCTCTCTTTTCGGTAAAGTAATTTCGGTTCCAAGACCTAATTTAACTCATGACGAATTTTTGAAATATTTTGAGTTGATTGATTAAAGATATTTATACCTTAAGAATAAACGTTAAATTTCGCAGTGATGTAATAAATTTTTGAATGATATCAATAATTTCGGTCGCCAAACCTAATTTTATTCAATACCAATTTAATACTTTTTAGCGAACAAATTAGCGTTTATTATCAAAAGGTTAAAAAATAAAAAAAAATAAAATAAAAACTGTACAGACTTACCTGTGAAATAGATTTCTTAGTTATATGATCTATCCCATTCATAAGATAGTCGGTTTAATTGGTTTTCCATGGCTACATAGGCGTAACCTCGAGCATTCAGTGTCTTTTCTTCTAAACATATGAACGGTCCGTCTCTGCATAAAGTAACAAATTCGGTATTTGAATAGGTTTGATTATTTGAATATTTACCTTCATGTGACCATTTTCCGCATTTGTGACATCTTTCTAGGTGTCGTGCTCTTCTTTTCGCTGCGGATTTTGATTTTCCTTTACCAAATTGTAACTTATTATCTTTGCATCTGGATTCTTTTCTAACTCCGTCCATTCTTTCTCTTATTACTGATACTATTTCACTCGGTAGTATGTCATTATTACGTTTAGTGATCAAAGCGTGTAGCATTAGACCATGGTTTAGTTCACAGGCAGTCTTCATTTTGTAAAAACCTAGAAAAAATAAAAATTCAGAATGGGGGGAGAAGACTAGTTCTTTAGGGTCTGCTAGGGAAAGACCATTTGGGTTCCATTTTCGAGAACTACACGAAAACAGACAATCTAACTCTAACAGAAATACATAAACCCCTTGATTCTCCCCACACTTAGTTGGCTGTGGTATCGAAATTGTGATTAACATTATTTTCAATTGAATCATCAACAACTTGTATATCTTTGACTTTTACTTCAATCCATTTGTTGATTTCCTCCGTAACTTTCACAAATTCAACTAACATTGCCTTTTCTTTTGACGATAAATTGGATATTAATCGGTTATATAACTTAAAGTTTCCTTTAATCTTAGCATCGTGAATCCGTTTATAAAGTTTCTTCGTTGAACTGTTAAAAATGGATTCATCTAATTTCGTATCATCAACGGCATTCTTTGTGATTGGATCATCATTAAGTGTTTCTTCATCTTCCCCACACTTATGCGTTTTTATTGGTCTAACAGTTTTGGTTTGTGGAGATCTAAACTTTCGGTTCACAAAGGTGATCGATGTATCACCATCCCTAAGTGTTATTCTACCTTCTCTTACATCAATGAATGCCTTGGTGGTTGCTAAAAATGGGCGACCTAGAATTAGAGGAATACCAAGGTTTTCCTCCATATTAATCACTATGAAGTTTGCAACAAAGGTCAAACTTCCCACTTTAACAAGTAAATTATCTGCTATTCCAACCGGGTGTTTAATGGTTTGGTCAAATGATTGAACACCTATTTTGGTTGGTTTTAATTTACCCATGCCTAATCTTTTGTATAAGGAAAGAGGCATAATATTTGCACTTGCTCCTAAATCTGCGAGTCCATTATATACAGCACCATCATTAAGTAAGCAAGAAATGATAAATTCACCCGGGTCTCCTACTTTAGTAAGTCGAGTTGGTTTGTAAACCTTTTTCGGGTGTTCTTTCCTTGGTTCTTTCATTTCTTGTAGAATTTCTTGTTCACATTTTTCTTCGTTTCTTGGAATAGGAGGTTTGTATAGGAATTCTTCTTCATCACTCAAATTTGAATCCTCCCTATATTCCAGTTTTGATTTTTCATATGTTGTTGATAACATATTTATGTTTTCATTTTGAAGGTTTTCTTGGGTGGTGAAATTATGATTAACTTCATTGTCAACTTCCATCGGACCATGTATGTAATGTTTAACTCTGTGACCATTAACTTTAAATTCAATCCCATTTGAATTTATTAATTCTATTGTTCCGTATGGGAAAACTCTTTTGACTATGAATGGTCCAGACCATCTTGATTTCAATTTTCCAGGAAATAGCTTGAATCGTGAATTGAAAAGAAGAACTCTGTCTCCTTCCTTAAATTCTTTTGAACTTCTGATTCTTTTATCACGCCATTTCTTCTTTCTTTCTTTATAGATTAACGAATTTTCGTATGCTTCATGTCTTAATTCTTCTAATTCATTTAGTTGACTTAATCGTAGACGTCCAGCTTCATGTAAATCAAGATTACATGTTTTCAAAGCCCAAAATGCTTTGTGTTCAATTTCTACTGGAAGATGACATGCTTTTCCATAAACAAGTCTAAAAGGTGTGGTTCCAATTGGAGTTTTGTAGGCTGTTCTAAAAGCCCAGAGTGCATCCTCTAATTTAATGGACCATTCCTTCGGATTTGATCCTACGGTTTTCTCTAGAATACGTTTTAAAGCTCGGTTGGTATTTTCAACTTGTCCACTTGTTTGTGGATGATATGCGGTGGAGATTTTATGAGTTACTCCATATCTTTTAAGAACTTTCTCAAGTTGATTATTACAGAAATGAGTTCCCCGATCACTTATTAAAGCTTTCGGTGTTCCAAACCTTGCAAAAAGACGTTTTAAAAAGTTGATTACAACTCGTGCATCGTTATTTGGGAGAGCTTGTGCTTCCGCCCATTTAGATACATAATCAATGGCTACGAGTATATATAGATTATTATGAGATTTTGGAAATGGACCCATAAAGTCAATACCCCAAATGTCAAATACTTCACATACTTGGATGACATTTTGTGGCATTTCATCACGTTGACTTATTTTTCCAGCCCTTTGACAAGCGTCACAGGATTTGCAAAGAAGGTGTGCATCTTTGTAAATTGTAGGCCAATAGAATCCAGCATCATAAACTTTTCTTGCTGTTAGTTGAGGCCCATAATGCCCTCCTGTTGGTCCTGTGTGACAATGGTTTAATATTTTACTAGCTTCATCTCCAAATACACATCGGCGTATTATTCCATCGGGACAACTTTTAAACAGATGTGGATCTTCCCAGAAATAGTGTTTTATATCACTGAAGAATTTCTTTCGTCTTTGGTACGATAATCCTTTTTCAAAGAATCCACATACTAAATAGTTTGCATAGTCTGCAAACCATGAAATTTCTTTATAATCTATCTTCAATAGATATTCATCAGGAAAGTTGTCTTGTATGGCCGATTCATTTAGAACTTCTAATTCGAGATTTTCAAGACGAGAAAGATGATCAGTGGCGAGATTTTCTGCTCCTCTTTTATCTCGGATTTCAATATCAAACTCTTGTAAGAGTAAGATCCAACGGATTAATCTTGGTTTAGCATCTTGTTTTGAAAATAGGTATCTAAGAGCAGAATGGTCGGTATAGACCACCGTTTTTGCTAGAACGAGATATGATCAAACTTTATCAAAAGCAAAGACAATAGCAAGGAGTTCTTTTTTAGTAGTTGTATAGTTTGTTTGTGCTCCTTGTAACGTCTTACTAGTATAATATATAGGTTGAAATCGTTTTTCAATCCTTTGTCCTAAAACGGCTCCCATTGCAAAATCACTTGCATCGCACATTAGTTCAAATGGTAGATTCCAATTTGGTGTTATCATGATCGGCGCATTAGTGAGTCTCTCTTTAAGAATATTAAAAGATTTGATACACTCATCTGAAAAGATGAATGGTGCATCCTTTTCTAGGAGTTTATTCATAGGAGTGGCAATTTTAGAAAAATCTTTTATGAAACGTCGGTAAAAACCGGCATGCCTTAGAAAACTCCTAACTCCTCGAACATTGGTGGGATGTGGAAGTTTAGCAATTACATCTACTTTAGCTCTATCCACTTCAATTCCTTCTTTTGAAATTTTATGTCCAAGAACGATGCCTTCTTTAACCATGAAATGGCATTTCTCCCAATTAAGTACTAGATTTGATTGTTCGCATCTAATAAGCATTCGTTCAAGATTAACTAGACATGATTCAAATGTATCACCGAAGACTGAAAAGTCATCCATGAATACTTCCATGCATTCTTCTATCATGTCGTGAAAAATCGCCATCATACACCTTTGAAAGGTTGCAGGGGCGTTGCAAAGTCCAAATGGCATGCGTTTGTAAGCAAAAGTACCATAAGGGCACGTGAATGTGGTTTTCTCTTGATCTTCGGGTGCTATTGGAATTTGAAAATATCCGGAAAATCCATCTAGGAAACAATAGTAACTATTTCCGGCTAATCTTTCCAACATTTGATCTATGAAAGGTAAGGGAAAGTGATCTTTTCTGGTGGCGTCATTTAATTTTCTATAATCAATACACACACGCCATCCTGTTACAGTCCTAGTAGGAATAAGCTCATTTTTCTCATTTGTAATGACAGTCATGCCACCCTTCTTAGGCACGCATTGAACTGGGCTTACCCATGGACTATCAGAAATTGGATAAATTAAACCTGCGTCTAGCAATTTAATAATCTCTTTCTTAACTACATCTTGCATATTAGGATTTAGTCTTCGTTGGCGTTGCACATATGTTTTATGACCTTCTTCCATAAGGATTTTATGTGTGCAATACGAAGGACTTATTCCTTTAATATCATGAATCTTCCATGCAATGGCTGGTTTATGAGCTTTCAACACAGAAATGAGTTATGATTTCTCATTTTCAGTAAGAGAAGACGATATTATTACAGGTAATTCAGATTCACCATGTAAATAAGCGTATTCCAAATGGTTTGGAAGTGGCTTTAACTCTAATTTCGGAGGTTCTTCTATCGATGATTTGTATCGATATCTGTCTTCTTCTTTTAGCATTTGGATTTCTTCTGTTGCTGGTTCATATCCATTAGCTATTAGTGTAGCTAACATTTCAGCTTCATCAATTGGTTCATTACCTTCTCCTAAAGAGCATTCTCCTGTTCCTTGTAATTCTGGAAATTCTTCTAATAATTCTGCATGTGCATCTATAGTTTGAATATAATAACATGTATCATCTGCAGATTGCAGTTGTTGCATTGCTCTATCAACTTAAAAGGTAACACTCTCATCCTCTATACTTAGGGTCAATTTCTTACCGAACACGTCTATCATTGCTTTAGCCGTGTTTAAGAATGGTCTTCCTAATATGAGAGGAACTTGAGAATCTTCTTCCATGTCCAGAACAACAAAATCTACTGGAAATACTAAAGTACCAACTTTAACTAGCATGTTCTCCATTATCCCTCTAGGATATTTTATTGATCTATCGGCTAGTTGTATGCTTATTCTGGTTGGTTTCAATTCTCCAAGGTCTAGTTTAGCGTATAGTGAATACGGCATTAAATTTATACTAGCACCTAAGTCTGCCAATGCTTCTATTGAACTAAGACTACCCAGAAAACATGGAATTGTGAAACTTCCTGGATCAGATAGTTTTTCTGGTATCTTATTCAACAGCACTGCTGAACAATTAGCATTCATAGTAACAGCCGAGAGTTCTTCCATTTTCTTTCTATTTGAGATTAGATCTTTCAAGAATTTAGCATATCTAGGGATTCCTAAAATCACATCAATGAAAGGAAGATTTACATTTATCTGTTTAAACATATCCAAGAATTTGGATTGCTCGGCTTCAAGTTTCTCTTTCTTCATTTTACTCGGGTAAGGAAGTGGTGGTTGGTATGGTTTAACATAAGGTTTAGCCTTAACTGTGTTATCTTCATTAACCTTTTCAACTACCGGTTCTTTTTCCTTATCTTGATCAGGTTGTGGTTCTTGTGGAGTAGGTATAGCTTCATCAGAAGTTACAGGTATTTCAGGTGGTTTAAGTGTTGTACCACTTCTTGTGGTAATGGCTTTAGCTGTTTCATTCCGGGAGTTAGCATTTGTATCACTAGGTAGACTTCCCGGTTTTCTTTCACCTATTAACCTTGCTAGGTTACTCACTTCTTGTTCCAGATTTTGAATAGAAGCTTGTTGATTTCTAAATGCTTGAGCATTTTGTTCATTGGTTTGTTTTTGAGATGTGAAAAACTGCGTTTGAGTTTCAACTAGCTTCGTCATCATATCTTCTAAATTCGGCTTTTTATCATCGGTTTGTTGTGGTGGTTTGTTTTGAAAATTAGGTCTTTGCTGGTTGTAAGTATTATTGGATACTTGTTGATTGCTAGGACCTTGTTGGTTGTTGTATGGAATATTTCGGTTATAGTTCTGGTTTTGATTGTAAATTGGTCTTGGCGGTTGATAATTATTCTGATAATTATTTCCAGGCCTTTGGTTTATATATGAAATATTCTCTCTTTGTTCCATTGTTAATTCAATACTGAGACAATCTTTTGTCAAATGTGGTCCTCCACACTGCTCACAACTAATTCGTATTGAGTGAATATCTTTAGTCATCTTTTCCATTCGTCTCTCCACAGCATCTATCTTTGCGGAAATGGAATCTAAGTCATGGCTAGAATCGGCTCTAGCTACTTTAGATGATCTAACGATATCTTTTTCTTGGTGCCACTCATGTGAGTGGGAAGCAGTGTTATCAATAATTTTATAAGCATCAGTTTCGGTTTTCTTCATAATAGAACCACCAGCTGCTATATCTATGTCTTTTCTTGTAGTGATGTTGCATCCTTGGTAGAATATTTGTACTATTTGACAGGTGTCTAAACCATGTTGCGGACATCCTCTTAACAACTTTCCATATCTAGTCCATGCCTCATATAGAGTTTCATTTGGTTTCTGTGTAAACGTAACAATTTCTGCTTGAAGTCTTACGGCTTTAGATGCAGGAAAGAATTGTTTAAGAAATTTGTCAACTAAAACATCCCATGTATCGATCGCCCCTTCAGGTAACGATTCCAACCAATCTTTGGCTTCTCCTTTTAAAGTCCAGGGAAATAACATGAGATATATCTGTTCATCCTCCACTTCTCGGATTTTAAATAGTGTGCAGATCCTATTAAAGGTACGTAGATGTTCATTTGGATCTTCCTTCGGCGCACCACTAAATTGGCATTGATTAGTCACCATGTGTAGAATTTGTCCTTTGATTTCATAATCTGGCGCATTAATGTCTGGATGAGTAATTGCGTGACCTTGGCCAGTGCGTTTAGCTCTCATTCGGTCTTCCATACTTAAAGGTTCCAGATTCTCCATAATTGAATTTATTGAATCGGAATCACTAGAGGATTCTGATTTAATGGTTCGTTCCTCAACAATCTCTGTTTGAATGATTGGTGGTTCCGGAGGAAAGTTTAGTGGTTCAGGATCTACGAATCGTTCCTGAATATTCTCCGGATTCTCAATTGTGAGGTCGGGTTCAAAAAATGGATTATCGGAAATTTGAACTGAAGTACTTGGTCGACTGGATGACAATTCTAAAGAAAAATCAACGGCGGTTATATTTGCTAAATGTCTTGATCTAGTTACAGATGGTGAACGTACAAAAGGTGGTGATAGTCTTGCTCGGTGCATTCACTGAATATCCTATTAGTTTTTAGAAAGGAAAGAAAAATTATAATAAGTTATCCAATTAATAGACTTTTCTGATTTTGCCCACGTTTCGAATAGCCAAAAGATGCAGCAGAGGGGCAGGATTCGTTTGGTCTCAATATAATTGAGGACTGTTTGGCTCCAATAACCCGGTCCACGTACAAATCCAACTATTACTACGAACCAGAAAATTTTGATGTCTATCAATTTAACCACTTAAAATAAATTTTTGTAATTTTAAGAAAATTAGATAAGAAGTAGAATAAAAATCTATGTCCTAAAAACTAGAATAGTGAGAAATAAGAAAGAAAAAGAGTTCGTCGGAAAAAGATCGAAAAAGAAAAATGGTTGAAAAATAAAAGGTGACGGAAAAATAAAAGAAACTTATAAAACTTAAAAATACTTGACTAACCTAACCTTATTACTACAACTAACTTAAAATTATAATCGCAAATTGAGATTACTAATTGGAATGATAATTGATACATAGGTAAAAGGTGTCTAAAAATATTAAAGCTTACAAGAAAAACTATATCCCAAATGGAAATAACTTAAAAAGAAACTAAAACTTAAAAAGGCGTCGCAAAATTCTAAAGCACCTAAATCTTAGTCTAAAGAAAAAAGCACTTAAGGAATTCTACGGCAAAGACTAAAAATCTAGGAGTAAAAATAACTATGGCAAAATCTAAGTTTAAAACTAAATATGAGCTAAAAATACAAATATTATGCTAAAACGATTAAAAAGGGACAAAATATAAAAATATACAAAAAGTTGTAAAAAGTACAATTTTTATAAAAAATATTATTTTTATATTAATTATTTATTAAAACTATTAATTTTACAATTTAATTAAACTTAATAAACTAAAATATAAATTAAATAAAACTTAAATTAAAATAAAACTAATTATAATAATAATAATAATTAGGGTTAATAATAATTATAATTAATAATAATCCGTAATAAATGCAGTTTAGGGTTTCTGTCGGTGTCAGAGAAACTCCGCGAGTCGCGGTATTCAATGCAGAAAACCCCGCGAGTCGCGGGGTTCCAAAATTCAACTCTGGAGCAGTTTGAAATTTTACGCGTTTTTCTTTTTTTTATTTTTTTATTTTTCTGTTTTATATTTTTTTCTGTTTTTATATAAATAAAAGATATTTAAATAAAACTTATATTTTTATAAACTAAAAATAAAAATAAAGAAACTTATAAAACTTTTAACAAACTCTTAAAAATATATAAATTTTTGTTTTTCTTTCTATATTTTCGAATATTTAAAACGTATTTTTATGAAAACGAAATTTAATAAAAGTAAACTAAAATTTTTTTTTTTTATATTATATTAACGTTGCGCTTCCGCCTTTTAAGCGATTCCCCGGCAGCGTCGCCAAAAATACTTGATGTTTTAGCAGAGTAGTATATAAAATAGCTTATATTTTTGCAGGAAAATACTATTAAATACGATACAATTTTACACAAGATATTTATTTATTTATAGAATGGATATACTTAAACCTTGCTACAACACTTATAGGCAGTGTACCTAATCATACAGTAGTGTAGTTTTTAGTAAGTCCGGTTCGTTCCACAGGGAATCTTTTTAAACAAAGCTTAACGCTATATTAGTTTACTTTTATAAAAATACAAATATATATATATATATATATATATATATATATATATATATATATATATATATATATATATATATATATATATATATATATATAAGTAATATTATTATTATAAAGGGGGGTTTTTACCGTTTAATGACCGGTTTGTCGATTTTAAAACTTTAGTCGCAGTTAAAACCAAATAAATACAAGACTTTAAATTAAAGCATAAAGTAAATAACGATAATGAAATTGCGAATAATAAAAGTGCGATAAAATAAACTTGCGATAATTAAAAAGTACGATAATTAAAAGTGCAATTAAATACAATAACAATAAAAATGCGATAATTAGAAGTGCAATTAAATATAAAATAAAGGGAAATTAAATATGAAATAAAAGAATTATGCTTATTTAAACTTCCGTAATCATGATGTTTGACGTGTTGATTTTTAGTTTTATGCCCATGGGTTAATTATCCTTTGTCCTGGATTATTTAATATGTCCATACGGATTTGTCCATAATAGTCCATCAGTCATAAATATAAAGAGCGAAAGCCTTCGTCAAATTATTCTTATTCCCGAAGTCAAATATTCCAACTAATTGGGGATTCGAATTGTAACAAGGTTTTAATACTTTGTTTAATGAATACACCAGGTTATCGACTGCGTGTAAACCAAGGTTTTACTACTTTGTTAACAATTACACCAATTACCCTTGAATGTAATTCACCCCTGTTTCAACAAGTTTATTAACTATTAATCCAGTTCCGTATCCGGTTAAAATGAATAATTATTGGTATTTATAGATATCCCGCCCACCGTACCCAGTCAAGCGTATGTGGTTATATATAAATACGTCAAATTATAAGTTTGTATATTAAATTAACAAGGTATTGTTTAGTTAATATAAAACCCATTAATAGCCCATAGTCTAATTTCCACAAGGGTCGTTCTTTTGTCCAAACCCCAATTATGGTACAAAGCCCAATTACCCAATTTTAGTAATTAGCCCAACATCATGATTACTTCGGATTAAATAAGCATAATAATAACTTGGCTACGAGACATTAATGTAAAAAGGTTGAACATAACTTACAATGATTAAAAATAGCGTAGCGTTACACGGACAGAATTTCGACTTACACCCTTACAACATTCGCTAACATACCCTTATTATTAGGATTAAAATTAAAATTAAAATTAAAATTAAAATATAAATATAAATATATACGATATAGATAGAGAGATGGATATATTTGGTGGTTTTTGCGATCAAAATTCGTTTGCTTTTATAGGGATTTTCGACTTTTGGGGCTCCGCGACTCGCGGCCAATTTTTCCTTCAAACTCCGCGAGTCGCGGAGTTTACTTTTACAGCTCACCCATGTTTTGAGTCTTTCTTGCCGACGATTTATTTTATATATATAATATATATATAATTAATATAATTAATTATATATTATATTATATTTATATACATAGTTAACTTGTAATTTTTAGTCCGTTGCGTCGAGCGTTAAGAGTTGACTCTGGTCCCGGTTCCGGATTTTCGAACGTCCTTGCGTACAATTTTATATTTTGTACTTTGCGTTTTGAATCTTGTACTCTTGTAATTTCGAGACGTTTCTTATCAATAATTGGAACCTCTTTGATTGTCTTTTGTACTTTTGAGCTTTTTGGTCGTTTGCGTCTTCAATTCGTCGAATCTGTCTTTTGTCTTCACCTTTTATTATTTAAACGAATATCACTTTTAAATAGAACAATTGCAACTAAAAGCTTATCTTTCTTAAGGAATAATGCTATGAAATATATGTTCGTTTTTAGCATTATCAACGAGATATGAACAAAATTTGTCAAAAGCAAAGACAATAGCAAGGAGTTCTTTTTCAGTAGTTGTGTAATTCGTTTGTGCTCCTTGTAACTTCTTACTAGCGTAATAAATATGTTGAAATCGTTTTTCAATCCTTTGACCTAAAACGGCTCCCATTGCAAAATCACTTGCATCGCACATGAGTTCAAATGGTAGATTCCAATTTAGAGTTATCATGATCGGCGCATTAGTGAGTTTTTCTTTAAGAATATTAAAATATTTGATGCATTCATCTGAAAAGATGAATGGGGCATCCTTTTCTAGGAGTTTGTTCATAGGAGTGGCAATTTTAGAAAAATATTTTATGAAACGTCGGTAAAAATCGGCATGCCCTAGAAAACTCCTAACTCCTCTAACATTGGTGGGATGTGGAAGTTTAGCAATCGCATCTACTTTAGCTCTATCCACTTCAATTCCTTCCTTTGAAATTTTATGACCAAGAACGATGCCTTCTTTAACCATGGAATGGCATTTCTCCCAATTAAGTACAAGATTTGATTGTTCGCATCTAATAAGCATTCGTTCAAGATTAACTAGACATGTTTAAAAAGTATCACTGAAGACTAAAAAGTCATCCATGAAAACTTCCATGCATTCCTCTATTATGTTGTGAAAAATCGCCATCATGCACCTTTGAAAAGTTGCAGGGTCGTTGCAAAGTCCAAATGGCATGCGTTTGTAAGAAAAAGTACTATAAGGGCATGTGAAGGTGGTTTTCTCTTGGTCCTCGGGTGCGATTGGAATTTGAAAGTATCCGGAGAAACCGTCAAGAAAACAATAGTAACTATTCTAGACGAACCTTTCCAACATTTGATCAATGAAAGGTAAGGGAAAGTGATCTTTTCTGGTGGCGTCATTTAGTTTTCTATAATCAATACAAACACGCTATCCTGTTACAGTCCTAGTAGGAATAAGCTCATTTTTTTCATTTGTGATGACAGTCATGCCACCCTTCTTAGGTACGCATTGAACTGGGCTTACCCATGGACTATCAGAGATTGGATAAATTAAACCTGCATCTAGCAGTTTAATAATTTCTTTCTTAACAACATCTTGCATATTTGGATTTAGTCTTCGTTGGCGTTGCACATATGTTTTATGATTTTCTTCCATAAGGATTTTATGTGTGCAATACAAAGGACTTATGCCTTTAATGTCATGAATCTTCCATGCAATAGCTGGTTTATGAGCTTTTAGCACAGAAATGAGCTGATATTTTTCATTTTCCGTAAGAGAAGACGATATTATTACAGGTAATTCAGATTCACCATGTAAATAAGCGTATTCCAAATGGTTTGGAAGTGGCTTTAATTCTAATATCGGTGGTTCTTCTATCGATGATTTGTATCGAAATCTGTCTTCTTCTTTTAACATTTGAAGTTCTTCTGTTGTTGGTTCGTATTCATTATATAACACCCCGCCAAATTACCATCTGACGGCGTGTTAATCCAGGTCCCACAGTTAACAGTTACGCCCTCTATATGAGACATTTAAAGCAATCGCATTTAATTTTATTAAAAATTGACTTCCAAAAACATAAGTCAATAATCCCAAAATAGAAACACTGTTGTGATCGTAACCACAAGCCAATAGTATTTAAACAGTATAAAAGTTTTAAATGCGAAAGTAAATAATGTTCATTAAATCAAATGCTGACTCCACGGCCAGACATGCAGCAAATACAGCGGAAGCATACCTCTTAAGGACCTGAGAATAACAACACGCAAAAACAGGTCAATAAATAATGTTGGTGAATCTACAGGTTTAAAAGTATAACAGTATCTGAAAAGCAGTTATCAGAAAAATAGTTTAATTTCCTTGACCACGAGATTTTACAAGTACGACACAAAGTCGTAGAATGTTTGCATAATATGAGCACCTGAATACTAGCAATGACCCGAGTATAGAAGCCACTATACCTACCTTTACCTCCTAAAATGTTATACACTTGTTCAAATGTATTTAATGTTTAAAGTAAATGCACCACAATTTTTATAGTGGGTGAGGTTGTCAACCTAATGGACCCGTCCATCTAAATTGTGCTTACACCGATGATATTAAAAGTATTCAATCTAGAGGCTTTTTGAACAAACTCAATATGCATATATAGTACTCATGTCAATACAAAAGCATTTGAAAATGTAAGTATAACAGCGTGTATTCTCATCCCTGAAAACATGTAAAAAGCGGAACTGTAGACTCACCTTTGAATAAAGCTCGGATTGAAAAGTGAACAATTAACTTGTACGATTTATAGCCGAGTAATGCTTCCTAAGTATATGTATTTAGGTTGGTCAATATATGTATCTTAAATAAGTGTGGTTTCATAGTGTACGTTGTCTTATTGCTCGACTCGACGCGTTTCAAAGTAAAAGTCAACTATATCATGCAAGTCAAACAAAGTCAATCGAAGTCAAACCAAAAGTCAAACTTGGTCAATGTGGTCAACTAAAGTCAACATCAGTAGGTTCATGTCAAATATTGGTCAACATGTCAAACCTAAGTCAAACAATACGTTTTAGGTCATGAATGATCATTTTCACAATTTTAGTTTATCGTTATGCACAAAATTCATGAACACGTAGCATACTTAGCACATTATCTCATAGTACAAAATTCAAGTAAACATGACAAACTTCAGATCATAAATATACTTAAAATTGATTCCAAAAAGTCCGGTCAGGGACTCATACGACAATTAAAAGTCAGGAATCAGAAGGGATACATTTGGGGTTTGCAAAGTCAGTTTCCAACCGCACACTGATTTCATTTTGGCTATAACCGGAGTTAGGAACATGTAATTGATACAAGACCAGTGGCCATAGTTCAAATACAAATCAAAGTAACACATATAAAAAATATAGCAACTTTTGTTTAGCCAATTTGTACAGTTTATTCGTGCAAGTTGAACATTCAGTTTTCAACTCAAATCAGAATTCACATAAAGTATGGCTCTATTGTGCCCAATGCATAAGGTTTTAGAGATTGACATAAACTAACAATAAGTCACATATCATGTTAAGTTTTATTTTACAGAAGAATACATGCTCAATCAATAAACACAATCAACAAAGTACAAAACCGTGAGCAATTTATAGATTCGATTCTCATTTAGTTAGTCACATTCGCACGTGATTATCCGAAGATCTAGATACAATTAGCCTATGATATCTACATGAAAAGTGAAGTAATTTTTGTCTAATTTTAAAATATGCAAATTTTTAATCACAGAAGTTAACACATTTTATCATACAAGGTTATTTTCATACAAGTGCTGTATAAAACTACTTTTACACTAATTCAAGCATATCTCGGGCTATACATAAGCAAACGACATGATATCCTAGTCTAAATTGAGTGTTTTTAAATTATATTTCCGTTAGTATAAGTTTCACATTCAAATTCGTTGTCTATCAATACCATATTTCTGATCAAGCAACAAAAACACAACGATAATTCAAATTGACATAACTTAATCATACGAAAACGAAATCAAGCGAATCCAAAGCCTAAACTCAATAGTTTTTCGCAAAGAATCTGATTATAACATAATAATTAACATTTTGAAAACTTAATTTTTCTAATCAAGCAAAAAACAAATTCGTTTTTAAACCCTAGCGCATCAAACAATCAAAATAACGATAACGATTAACACGTACGCGTATAGACTTGAGCAATTGACAACATAACTATGAAACTCTTATAAAAATCAGATTTTAAGAATTAGGGTTCATGTAAATATACCTTAGATCGCTAAAAGAATTATACCAACGCGTAGAGGAGATCGAGAATTGCAAGTTTGATGTTCAAGGTTTAATCAAAAATTGAAGTTTGATGTGTGTGTGTGTGTGTGTGGATGGCGATGGCCAAGAGGGAGAGGGAGGAGCAAAAAAAAAAATCGACTGGTGTATGTGTGTGTAGGTTTACAGTGTTTACATACAATTTAATTTAAATTAGGGCCTAATCAAGAAATTTTATGGACTAACAACCACTAGTGGCCCAACATAAAATAAAAAGGGGGTGGGGAAAGGGGTGTTCGGCCGATGGGGCCCACTATGGGTATCACGGGCTCTCGTTCTGCAAAAGCGAGTATTCGTGGTCCGTTTTAAGTGTCGTTTAGTCGTACCGAAGGCCCGGAACGCTAACCCAATCGTTAAACGCAACCAATCGCTTAATTTATTAAAAACCCAATAAATTAAATATTTAAAAAAGTTAATAATTAATAAAATTAATTATTAAAATAAACCCGAGCGTTTCGTTGCTCAAAAAGCTATTATCAAAATCGTATCGTTTTTATCGTATTTCATTATCCGAAATATTTATTTGAATTAATATCAACCCATATTAATTATTGTAACCCTCCGAAGATCAAGTATACATTTATTACACGTAAACACATAAAAGTTAAATAATCGCCGTTAAATAAACTAACGGAAGGTTAACAGAAAAATCAGGGTTGTTACACATTAGCCATGAGTGCGGCTAATATTTCAGCATCATCAATTGGTTCAGTTCCTTCTCCTAAAGAACATTCTCTTGTTCCTTGTAATTCTAAAAATTCTTGTAACAATTCTGCATGTGAATCTATAGTTTGAATATAATAACATGTATCATCTGCAGATTGCGGTTGTTGCATGGCTCTATCCACAGAAAAGGTAACACTCTCGTCCTCTATACTTAGGGTCAGTTTCTTACCGAACACGTCTATTATTGCTTTAGCCGTGTTTAAGAATGATCTTCCTAATATGAGAGGAACTCGAGAATCTTCTTCAATGTCCAGAATAACAAAGTCTACTGGAAATACTAAAGTACCAACTTTAACTAGCATGTTTTCCATTATCCCTCTAGGATATTTTACTGATCGATCGGCTAGTTGTATGCTTATTCGTGTTGGTTTCAATTCTCCAAGGTCTAGTTTAGCGTATAATGAATATGGCATTAAATTTATACTAGCACCTAAGTCTGCCAATACTTCTATTGAATTAAGACTACCCAGAAAACATGGAATTGTGAAACTTCTTGGATCTGATAATTTTTCTGATAGTTTATTCAACATCACTGCAGAAAAATTAGCATTCATTGTAACAGCCGAGAGTTCTTCCATTTTTCATCTATTTATGATTAGATCTTTCAGGAATTTAGCATATCTTGGCATTCCTGAAATCACATCAATGAATGGAAGATTTACATTTATTTGTTTAAACATATCTAAAAATTTGGATTGCTCGGCTTCAAGTCTTTCTTTTCTCATTTTACTCGGGTAAGGAAGCGGTGGTTAGTATGGTTTAACATAAGGCTTTGTCTTAACGGTGTTATCTTCATTAACCTTTTCAACTACCGGTTCTGATTCCTTCTCTTGCTCAGGCAGTGGTGCCTGTGTAGTAGGAATAGCGTCATCAGAAATTACAGGTATTTCCGGTGGTTTAATTGTAATACCACTTCTTGTGGTAATGGCTTTAGCTGTTTCATTTCGGGGGTTAGCATTTGTGTCGCTAGGTAGACTCCCCGATTTTCTTTCTCCATTCAACCTTGCTAGGTTGCTTACTTCTTGTTTCAGATTTTGAATTGAAGCTTGTTGATTTCTAAATGCTTGAGCATTTTGTTCATTAGTTTGTTTCTGAGATGTGAAAAAATGCGTTTGAGATTCAACTAGCTTCGACATCATATCTTCTAAATTTGGCTTTTTATCATCGGTTTGTGGTGGTTTATTTGGAAAAATAGGTCTTTGCTGATTGTAAGTATTATTAGATACTTATTGATTGCTAGGACCTTGTTGGTTGTTGTATGGAACATTTCGGTTATAATTTTGATTTTGATTGTAGTTTGGTCTTGGCGGTTGATAATTATTTTGATAATTATTTCCAGGCCTTTGATTCATGTATGAAACATTCTCTCTCTGTTCCATTGTTTGTTCAATACTGAGACAATCTTTTGTCAAATGTGGTCCTCCACATTGCTCAGAACTAATTCATATTGCGTGAATATCTTTAGTCATCTTTTCCATTCGTCTCTCGAAAGCATCTAACTTTGTGAAAATAGAATCAAAGTCATGGCTAGAATCGGTTCTAGCCGCTTTAGATGAACGGAAGATATCTTTTTCTTGATGCCACTCATGTGAGTGGGAGGCAGTGTTATCAATAATTTTGTGAGCTTCAGTTGCGATTTTCTTCATAATAGAACCACCAGCTACTGTGTCGATGTCTTTTCTTGTAGCAACATCGCATCCTTGGTAGAATATTTGTACTATTTGATAAGTGTCTAAACCGTGTTGAGGACATCCTCTCAACAACTTTCCGAATCTTGTCCATGCCTCATATAGAGTTTCATTTGGCTTTTGCGTGAACGTAACAATTTCTCCTTGAAGTCTCACGGCTTTAGATGCCAGAAAGAATCTTTTAAGAAATTTCTCGACTAAAACATCTCATGTATCAATCGCTCCTTCAGGTAACGATTCTAACCAATCTTTGGCTTCTCCCTTTAAAGTTCAGGGAAATAACATGAGATAGATCTGTTCATCCTCAACTTCTCTGATTTTAAATAGAGTACAGATCATATTAAAGGTTCGAAGATGTTCATTTGGATCTTCTTTTGGCGTACCACTAAATTGGCATTGATTAGTTACCATGTGTAGGATTTGTCCTTTGATTTCATAATCTGGCGCATTAATGTCTGGTTGAGTAATGGCATGACCTTGGCCCGTGCGTGTGGCTCTCATTCAGTCTTCCATAGTTAAAGGTTCCAGATTTTTCATGATTGGATTTGTTGAATCTGAATCACTAGAGGATTCTGATTCAATGGTTTCTTCGTCAACAATCTCTGGTTGAATGATTTGTGGTTCCGGAGGAATGATAAGTGGTTCAGGATCTCTGAATTGTCCTTGAATATCCTCCGGGTTCTCAATTGTGAAGTCGGGTTTAAAAAATGGATTATCAGAAATTTGAATTGGAGTACTTGGTCGACTTGATGATGATTCTAAAGAAAAATCAACGGCTACAATATTGGCTAGATGTCTTGATCGGGTTATAGGTGGTGAACGTATGAAAGGTGGTGAACGTTTTGCTCGGTGCATTCACTGAATATCCAATTAGTTATAAAGATAAAAATTATATAAGTTATCAAATTAATAGACTTTTCTGATTTTGCCCACGTTTCAAATAGCCAATAGATGCAGCAGGTAGCCAGGACCCTTTAAATCGGAAGCCGACAACTCGCCACTAACAAATCCAACTATTACTACGAACCAGAAAATTTTGGATGTCTATCAATTTAACCGCTTAAAATAATTTTTTTCGTCGAAATTTTAAGAAAATAACGGAAAATTCTATGTCCTAAAAACTAGAGCGTAGAAATGAGAAAGAAAAAGCGCGTCGAAAAATAAGAGTCGAAAAACAAATGTCGAAAAACAAAAAGTAGAAAAATAATAAAAAAAAAAAGTAAAGCGTCGAAACTTAAAAGTCTAAAAACTAAAAATTAAAACTTGCGTCTAAAGGTATTAAAGCTTAAAAGGAATTCTATATCCAAAACGGCAATAACTTAAAAGGCACTAAAATCTATTAAATATTAAAGCGATAAGCGACGTCGTAAAATTCTAAAGCTTTTAAATCTTAATCTAAAGAAAAAGCACTTAAGGGATTTTACGGCAAAAACTTAAAAACTAAACTTAAACTAAGGTAAAATGAAATTACGAAACTAATATTACGAATGATAATATTAAAAATTACGTACTCAATAATAAAAAGATGCAAATTATATAAAATTTAAAAATAAAATTTTATGTAAAAATATTATTTTTTTATATTGTTGTTATATAAAAATATTAATTTATATAATTAATAATAATATTTAGACAGAAAAAATAAATTATATATTAAGACTAAACTTGTAAGACCCTAAACCCAAGTGCACAGGTGTACGTAAACATCGAATAATCAATCTGAGTTATATTTGAAACTGGCAGACTGAGTTTGACCTTGTGTGCGCCGCGCAAGGTGAGGGGTGCGCGCCGCGCACTGCCTCCACGACAGAATTCTGTTTTTGATGTTTTGAGTTAAATGAAGGGCATTTTGGTCTTTTCACTTGAGGCCGGATGTGTAGCCATATTATCAGTTTTGGATCTAGTTTTGGACCATATTTCAAATCCACAAGCACTCTCATTTCATTCTTAGAGAGAGAGACATTTCTAGAGAGAGATTTGGTGATTTGGGGAAGAAGGAGCTTGAATCGATCAAAAGCTCAAGTGTTAAGGTTGTTCATCTCGCTTTTGGCTACGTTGTGGTAGTATTGGTAAGTTCTAACTCCGAGTTTTCAAAGTTTGATTTAGTGTTCATAATTGGGTGATTGAGTTAGTAAATGGTGTTGATAACCATTGTTGGTGGGTTTTGGATTGGATGATGAAATTAATTAGTTGATAATCATGTTTGGATGTGAAATCACTTGTTAACTTAGGTTATAAGTGATTATTAGTGTAAACTTGCAAATGAGTGTTTTGACTTGAGTTTAGGTCAAAATGGGTTTTATGTAAATTGATGCAAGTAATGTGTTTTGATGATGAAACCTTGAGTAAATGGGTTGTTGGAACATAATCACTAGTCGATTGTGATTATGGGTATTTCGGGTGAGATTTTAACTTAGTCAAATTGGAAGTAAGTGCAATTGGGTTAATATTGCACTTATTGGTATTTTGGTTATAAGCTAGATTGTTTGGCTTATTTGTTGTGAATTACTTAGGTGATTTGCATTTGGACGATTAGGAGCTCAAGCGGGATTGCTTTTCAAGTAATCGAGGTGAGTGGAATATTTATACGCTTATGTATATAATTTGGTTGCTTGCGTGCGAAGTGGTAATTGACATTTGAAAGGACCCGTTCATATACATTATAAACGATTCACAATAGTTGATTACATCGCGAGGTATTTGACCTCTATATGATACATATTACAAACATTGCATTCGTTTTTAAAACACAAACTTTCTTTACATCGAAAATTGACAGGCATGCATACCATTTCATAATATCCACTATCCAATTATAAATTAATTTAATAGTAATCTTTGATGAACTCAATGACTCGAATGCAACGTTCTTTGAAATATGCCATGAAATACTCCAAGTAATATCTTTAAAACAAGCAAATGCACAGTGGAAGATTTCTTTTATACCTGAGAATAAACATGCTTTAAAGTGTCAACCAAAAGGTTGGTGAGTTCATTAGTTTATCATAATCATTCATTTCCATCATTTTAATAGACCACAAGAATTTCATTTCCAGTTCTCATAAATATACGTCCCATGCATAGAGACAAAAATAATCATTCATATGGATTGAACACCTGGTAACCGACATTAACAATATGCATATAAGAATATCCCCATCATTCCGGGATCCTCCTTCGGACATGATATAAATTTCGAAGTACTAAAGCATCCGGTACTTTGGATGGGGTTTGTTAGGCCCAATAGATCTATCTTTAGGATTCGCGTCAATTAGGGTGTCTGTTCCCTAATTCTTAGATTACCAGACTTAATAAAAAGGGGCATATTCGATTTCGATAATTCAACCATAGAATGTAGTTTCACGTACTTGTGTCTATTTTGTAAATCATTTATAAAAATTGCGCATGTATTCTCAGCCCAAAAATATAAAGGGTAAAAAAGCAAATGAAACTCACCATACTGTATTTCGTAGTAAAAATACATATAACGTCATTGAACAAGTGCAAGGTTGGCCTCGGATTCACGAACCTAAATTAATTATGTATATATATATGTGCTGGTCAATATTTGTCTAACAAATTAGGTCAAGTCATACTGTACCACAATCCTAATGCTCGAGACTAATATGCAAAGATCAACAAAAGTTAATTTGACTCAAAATGATTTCCAAAATTCTATACATGATTAATATATAGTTTAAATATCGTCGTTTTATATTTTTAAATATTTTTAAAAGATTTATTAGAGTAAATAATATAATTTATTTATTAATAAATAAAATTTTATATTAAATTTATATAATAAAATATACTTTTATATATATTTAAGTAATAAAATTTATAGGGTTCATTTAATATCATAAAGATAATATGATAGGTATTATTAAAGTAAGTTATTACACGTAGTAAAATATGTTTGTATCACATATTTATTTGATAAAATAATATCTATAATGATAGTAAGTAAAAGTTGTATTATTTTGTAATAATAATTATTATTATAAAAATATCAATATTTATAATTACTAAGATGATATTATGATAAAACGATAATTCTAATTATGATAACTTTAATATTTACGATAATTTTTAATATTATCTTTAAAATAATAATTCTATTTAAAATAATAATAATAATGATATTTTATAGTAACAATGACATTTCTATTAAAATGATAATTTTTGTTAAAATGATAGTTTTAATACTAACGATACTTTTAATAATAATAGTAATGATAAAAATAATAAGAACGATAATTTTATCTAAATCAATATCTTATAATATTTTAATTTCATCATGAAACTCTTACCCATTATTTCCTAATCGTTTCGTTTAATAGCTTTTAATCGTCTTTTATATCGTGTTCATAATAATGATAATAATAGTAATCAAAATAATTAGGTGTTACAAATATTTGTTTTAATTACACTAATATTAATAATGATAGTTACTATAACATTATTAACGATAATACTAATAATTATCTTAATGATAATATAGTAATAATAATAATAACAATAACAATAACTATTTTTAAATAATGATATATATATATTAATAATGATAATAATAATAATAATACCAATAATAATAATAATAATTGGATAATAATAATAATAATACTAATTATAACTTTAACGATAATAACGATAGTAATAAAAAAAATAACAATTTTTAATGATAAATCCCTTTTATTGATAAAGATAATAATAATGATAATAATAAGATAAAACTAGAACGACGATAAAAACGACGATAATAATAATCATTTTTAATAAAAATATCGAAAATTCAATTGATTATAACTTCTAATCCGTTCATCGAAACCATTCGATATCTAAAGGAAAAGTTCTTAATTTTTCGCTAGCTTTCTAAGGACATGCATATCTTATACCTTATCTCAACCGCAAGTGTAACTAATTCAAGATTCAACCTAACCTGTCTAAGGGCAATATCAAAAGTACAAGCATGCATAATCCTAAATACTCGAGCACTAGTCAGGGATACACTATTAGTATGTAAAAGTTAAATTATGAGTACTTACGTATCAATATTGAGATTCAATATTGCAGGAAAGGTACGTAGACGCAACGGAAATGATAAACACTATATTGACCTCACGAGCATACCCATGAACCATACTCAATCACCTCCATAGCTATAACCCATAATTTCCTTAATCCTATCCCACTCGAAAAACAATTTCGAAATCACTCGGACAGCACTCCGTCGTAATATTTTATGTATACTAATAATATCTTGAAATAATACGGAGTAAATATATATATGTAAATCGATTGAGAGAGTTTAGAGAAAAATATTTTTAAGTTTCTATGAAATAATGAAACCTATTGAATTCTATTTATAATAGATTTTTGAATTATTAAAGTGAATTATTAAAGTATGAATTATTAAAGTGAATTATTAAAGTATGAATTATTAAAGTGAATTATTAAAGTATGAATTAAAGTGAATTATTAAAGTATGAATTATTAAAGTGAATTATTAAAGTATGAATTATTAAAGTGAATTATTAAAGTATGAATTATTAAAGTGAATTATTAAAGTTAAAGTAAAGTAAAAATAAAGTAAAGGTAAAGTTTAAGTATAGTAAAAGTATAAAACTACATAATACGTATAATACGCGTATAAATATATATAATATTAATTTAAATTATTATATATATTTAATAAAATAAAATATAAATATCGTTATCTTTATCATACTAGTTAAGTAATGAGTTGTCAAAAGTGGTTCTAGATATTTATAAAAGTTATATACGTTTTAATAATAAAGTTCTTTTTAAACTGAAAACGTTTTTGTACGTTTGAAACTAAATAGATCAATCGAGTCTTTATGAGATTCAATCTTCCACTATCCTTTGTCTAGTTCTCAATGATTAACAATTTGTTCTTATTTATAAATCACTTTACCATTTTCCGAATATTGTTAAAATAGAAAGATTTCTCAAATCAACGTGGGCCTTTCAACAGAGACTTGTAATCATAATTCAATATATCTGATAATTCAATCATTTGATCTTATCTTCTAATTCCATTGATAAACATTTTGAAACAGATACAATCATATAAAGTATTTAATCTAATATTTTGTTTACGTTTCAAGTTATAATATATATACACATATACATATATGATCATATTCGTTTAATGGTTCGTGAATCGTTGGAACTTGGTCGAGGTTGAATGAATGTATGAACATAGTTTAAAATTCTTGAAATTTAACTTAACAAATATTGTTTATCGTGTCGGAAACATATAAAGATTAAAGTTTAAATTTGGTTGGAAATTTCCGGATTGTCACAGTACCTACCCGTTAAAGAAATTTCGTCCCGAAATTTGAGTGAAAAGGTCGTGAATGATAATAAGTATGTTTTCATGATGCATACGGGCTGAAAATTAGAGTTTTATTATCAGCGAATAATTTGGATAAACAATCCATTTATATGAAGAGTACGAATGAAGCTAACATAGAAGAGTGAAATGAGTAAGTGTAGATTCATCTTATCATTTGACGTAGATATGATTGATTCCCAGATTTCAAGGGATTTGAAGAAAATCTTCTTAATAAGATTTGACTCTCCGGTAATCAAGGGAATTAGGATCCGCTTTAAATGCGATCGTCCATTTTAATTGTTCTGTCGGAGATTTTCTTATAAATTCACCTCCTTCGTTTCCTTACAACTCACACCTTCTGTTGATGCATTTTATGCAAGTCCCTAGACATCTACCCACGTCCATTGCAGGTACAACAGTTTACAGGCCACCATGATTGTTCGTTATTATACTATCCGTGTTTATATGTAGTTACAGGAACTGCAGGAACGAGATTTAGATGTTTGACTATGTTAGACTTAGTCAGACATACGAGTGAAGCCTCACTAGTACAGCTGACAGGCTCATACGCATGGTTGATGCTGAGCTAAGTCACAATTACGACCTAAATAAGAAGACACGAGTGAGTGATCACCCGTACGGCTGATGAAGCCAACTCGTACGTGTGATGAATGAATTGTATGGGTGAGTCAACAGCAGGGGTATATAAAGTCTTATGTTCTTCATTTTAGGTTAAGCCTCTCATTTGTTACACACACTAAGATCTAGTGAGCTCCTCCGATTCTCTCTCAGTCCAAATCACCCAGGTGGTGAATAATAGCTCTAGGTGTTGATCTAATCACACTTGATTTAGCTGTGATTTGACTAAATTAATAAAAAAAAAATTTAACCTATTCACTAGAGGATTTGATTCACTTATTCCGCCATTGTGTGAGTTAAATCTGTTGATTTCTAAGTTCCTAGTCATGTTTCATCACCTTCTATTCTTTCCCCCTCAACTCATATTTTAAAGTATTCATCAATATGCTCCATCCAGTTCTGATTCTCGATATACTTCTAACTTTCATATCGGTCATTCTTCTTTTTCATCTACCGCCGGAAGAATCTATTTACTTCTACTATACTCTTGGGTTTATAGTGTTTCTAGTTCTCCCGTGTCTTTATATTGCTATATGCATCGATATATATGGTTTATAATTTATGGTTTATCGTTGGGCTTTATATGTTCCCTTATATTTCAAAGTCTCTGCTTCTGTCTTCTATAATCATTATCATTCACAATTAATGCTCTGTTTTATTTGTTGCAATTTATACCCCAATTTCTATTTCGGAGTTTTGTCCTTTCGTTTCTTCTTCTTGCGATTAAGCACCGCTTGTAATGGTCCAGAATTCACAGATATGAATTTCGAAATGAACATTGTTAATGTTCTAGGAAGGAAATTGTGATGGCGCGATCTTGACTTGTCAAATTACTAGAATACCTTGGAAAAGGCCGAATCATCAAGAAATATTTTCTTGATATTTTAGAGGTTAAATAGAATACAAGAGTCGTATAACATGGCACATGATGATGTTATGATCTGTGAATCATCACGTTCCATTTAGAAACTCAGCATGACTTACTGTAATATAATCACGTTGATCAAGTGTCATTATATTATACTAATTCATGCTTCAGTTCCCAACATTACTTCAAAATATTTCTATTTTAAACTTGAATGTTTCAGAATTTAGAAACTAAAATAGTTTCTTTAATGATGTAATACAGATAGCGTGAAGAGGTAAATGATTTCAAATAAGAAAAATTAAGAAAATATCTTCAGAAATATGGAGGATATTTATAATGAAAGATATGATGATATTTTAGAATATCTAAGATCAGAGGATGATGAAGAATATTATTCACAAGGGTTTAGAGTCAGGAGTAAGGTATTTGATAATAATTTCAGCAGACACTGAATCATTTGGATTCTTTGAAGGCAGGTTTAGTCTTTGTGATTTGTCCATAGCCTCCTTCATGGTTTGCTTAATCCTTTTTCCAGTTCCAAACCTTCTCTTTTTCTAAGCTTTTCCAACACACTATCCTTTATTATCAAACTTTTGACTGTTAAGGTCGTTTACAGTTTTTGCTGCTTCATCAGCATTTTCCAAACTTCGGAGAACTAGTTCGCAGTTTAGGGTATTTTTCAGAAACTTCACATTCAAAGTATATAAGTCTAGGAGATAGACGTTATATATACACCTATAACTGTTGGCAGAGACATGCTGCAAGATTTCAAAATACTAATTGCTGATTCCCAGTAATTGGCATGACAATTCTTGTTACAAGATGCGGATGAGTAAATGATGGGGTTTCGATAAATATAATGACTTTTCGGAAAGTCAAAGATCAGTGAAGTTGTTGGTAAGTTTATTTTTAATGTGGTGAGACATAAAAGGTTCTCCGGTAACGATGACGAAAGGGCAACGTCTATATCAAGGTTATAATAAGACTGTTTCAACTGAAAAGTCGAAGTTGACTTGCTAAAGCTGTGACAAAACTGACTAATTTGAAAAGGAATCGCAAAGTTATTTTTGCTAATAAATGTCAAAGGGTCTGACACGGATACGTGTTAAATTATGACTCTGGTTTCGAGAGCTTTTCAGATGCAAGACTGTGGTTAATATGTGGTTGGATCATCATCTCGATTGCTCATTATTTGAAGTGTCTTCAGATATTTTCGAAGGGTTTGAACACAGATTGTAATCGTTAATATACATTTGATGTTCTAACACAGTTTTGAAGTCAAAGTATAGCTTTGAAAGATGTAGGAATCTAAAAGTGATGATACCTGTTATATCTCGAATTGAATTCTGAGGTTTCAAAATCAAAATTTGTAATTGGGTTTGAATGAGTATGGTTGTTTTGATCTCTTTGAAAGAATGTATATTATTGTGAAAGTAGGAAGTATAGTTGATAATTTGCTTGATCAGATTCGAAGAATGTAACATATTAATTGTGAATATATATATCTCTCGGGTATTACCTACCCGTTAAAAAATTTCACAATTAATATTTTGTACATAAGAATTTTATTACAGTCTTTGTGAAAATATATATGTATATATTCTCCTCAGATATAACATAAATTTTAATGAGTTAATACTAAATTAAACTCATTCGATTTATGGTTGAAACTAGAATTGAATAATCCCTTGAAGGCTTTAGAGATTACATAATTATTTCTTCAATAATATTGAAATTACGAATCAATACTTCGTTATTTGTTGAGGCGTGATGTTGATTTTTGTTAAATTCTTGTGAACTTCGCAAAGTACGAGTGATGGTATCTGAGAAGTTTCGGTTACATCGATGATGAAAGTGTAAAATCAAATATATACTTGATTTATTATGAATTGGAATTTGTTGAATTGAGACAGAGATTGTAGTTAACGATGGTTAAGTTGCGGGTGAAGGACGTACATTATTGCATATTTGTAAGATGAATTAACCGAGTAGTTAAGATTCACACACAATAGCTTAGCACGGAAAGATTTATTTTTATTTCAAAATATGTATATATAAAATATACATATAATTTCTTCAGAGGGAATGAGTTAACTCTTCATAACTCCTTGATACAATATACGCGTTATTGATTCGTAATGATGTCCACAGTGATTCTTGAACTGACGGAGTTTGTGATGTTATAGGTGTTGTTGATTCTGATGTTGACTGTACTGACGATGCTGGTGACGCTGACGGTACTGTTGATGCTGTTGGTAAAACAAGTTTAGCTTGTTAATCACACACCATTTTTGTCAGGGTTTCTACTCTTCCTTCTATCATTTTGGTTCGCTTAACTGATTTATGGTTAGGGCTAGATTAGATAATCTCTAAGACTTTAGAGATTACATAATCTCCGTGGAATGTTTCTCCAATGAAGTTATGAATTAATACATCGTCAGTTATTGTTGCTGGTATTCCTTGATATCTATGGTGCGTATGACGTTGATGCTCGTGGGACAGATTGTGAAGTTGAGGTTTACGACGCGGTTGTGGTTGGAGGTGGTAATGGTACTGTTGGCGTTGATGATGGTGGTACTGGTTATGCTGCTGGTGTTGCTGCTGGTGCTGCTACTGGAGTTTGTAATTTTTGCACCATATTCTCCAAAGCCACTACCCGAGCGCGAAGCTCGTTGACTTCTTTTATTACACCGGGGTGATTGTCGGTTCGGACGAGCGGATAAATAAAATCTAGAATTTGATGGAGTATATAATCGTGACGAGATACTCTGGAAATGAAAGAGAAAATGGTGTTTCGGACAGGTTCGCCGGTAAGTGCTTCAGATTCTTCGTCAAGAGGGCAATGTGGTGGATGGAAAGGATCGCCTTCTTCTTGTCTCCAATGATTGAGGAGACTACGAACCCATCCCCAATTCATCCAGAATAGATGATGACTGATTGGTTGATCCATTCCGGTCACACTGCTTTCGGAGCTTGAGTGAGATTCCATTTCAGAATCCGAGTGACTTGAACTGATGACAACTTCCATTTCGTACGATTGGATAAAGGATTTTTCGATATAAAATGATTTTCCGGCTATCGGGTGGTATTCTATTTACATAGGATATCCATATATGTATATAGATCAAAAGATTTCGTAGATTACGGAGGAATTTACGGAATATGTCAGGCAAAGTTTACAGTAATAGATACGATAAGATATGATTTAGCAGATACGCTAAGATATGAATTTTGTCTATACACTACTCATGCAATTAATGTAGCAAGACGTGTCTAGACTAATAATGATAAGTAGGTAATTTCCTAAGGATGATAAGTAGATGATTTCTGACTAGAAATGATAAGCAAAACTTTTGACATGCAGACACGGTCGAAGTCCAGACTTACTAATGCATCCTAACGACTTATCAGTTAGACACACTAATGCAGACCTGGTTCGCTAAGACCACCGCTCTGATACCAACTGAAAGGACCCATTCATATACATTATAAACGATTCACAATAGTTGATTACATCGCGAGGTATTTGACCTCTATATGATACATATTACAAACATTGCATTCGTTTTTAAAACACAAACTTTCTTTACATTGAAAATTGACAGGCATGCATACCATTTCATAATATCCACTATCCAATTATAAATTAATTTAATAGTAATCTTTGATGAACTCAATGACTCGAATGCAACGTTCTTTGAAATATGCCATGAAATACTCCAAGTAATATCTTTAAAACAAGCAAATGCACAGCGGAAGATTTCTTTTATACATGAGAATAAACATGCTTTAAAGTGTCAACCAAAAGGTTGGTGAGTTCATTAGTTTATCATAATCATTCATTTCCATCATTTTAATAGACCACAAGAATTTCATTTCCAGTTCTCATAAATATACGTCCCATGCATAGAGACAAAAATAATCATTCATATGGATTGAACACCTGGTAACCGACATTAACAATATGCATATAAGAATATCCCCATCATTCCGGGATCCTCCTTCGGACATGATATAAATTTCGAAGTACTAAAGCATCCGGTACTTTGGATGGGGTTTGTTAGGCCCAATAGATCTATCTTTAGGATTCGCGTCAATTAGGGTGTCTGTTCCCTAATTCTTAGATTACCAGACTTAATAAAAAGGGGCATATTTGATTTCGATAATTCAACCATAGAATGTAGTTTCACGTACTTGTGTCTATTTTGTAAATCATTTATAAAAATTGCGCATGTATTCTCAGCCCAAAAATATAAAGGGTAAAAAAGCAAATGAAACTCACCATACTGTATTTCGTAGTAAAAATACATATAACGTCATTGAACAAGTGCAAGGTTGGCCTCGGATTCACGAACCTAAATTAATTATGTATATATATGTGCTGGTCAATATTTGTCTAACAAATTAGGTCAAGTCATACTGTACCACAATCCTAATGCTCGAGACTAATATGCAAAGATCAACAAAAGTTAATTTGACTCAAAATGATTTCCAAAATTCTATACATGATTAATATATAGTTTAAATATCGTCATTTTATATTTTTAAATATTTTTAAAAGATTTATTAGAGTAAATAATATAATTTATTTATTAATAAATAAAATTTTATATTAAATTTATATAATAAAATATACTTTTATATATATTTAAGTAATAAAATTTATAGGGTTCATTTAATATCATAAAGATAATATGATAGGTATTATTAAAGTAAGTTATTACACGTAGTAAAATATGTTTGTATCACATATTTATTTGATAAAATAATATCTATAATGATAGTAAGTAAAAGTTGTATTATTTTGTAATAATAATTATTATTATAAAAATATCAATATTTATAATTACTAAGATGATATTATGATAAAACGATAATTCTAATTATGATAACTTTAATATTTACGATAATTTTTAATATTATCTTTAAAATAATAATTCTATTTAAAATAATAATAATAATGATATTTTATAGTAACAATGACATTTCTATTAAAATGATAATTTTTGTTAAAATGATAGTTTTAATACTAACGATACTTTTAATAATAATAGTAATGATAAAAATAATAAGAACGATAATTTTATCTAAATCAATATCTTATAATATTTTAATTTCATCATGAAACTCTTACCCATTATTTCCTAATCGTTTCGTTTAATAGCTTTTAATCGTCTTTTATATCGTGTTCATAATAATGATAATAATAGTAATCAAAATAATTAGGTGTTACAAATATTTGTTTTAATTACACTAATATTAATAATGATAGTTACTATAACATTATTAACGATAATACTAATAATTATCTTAATGATAATATAGTAATAATAATAATAACAATAACAATAACTATTTTTAAATAATGATATATATATATATTAATAATGATAATAATAATAATAATACCAATAATAATAATAATAATTGGATAATAATAATAATAATACTAATTATAACTTTAACGATAATAACGATAGTAATAAAAAAAATAACAATTTTTAATGATAAATCCCTTTTATTGATAAAGATAATAATAATGATAATAATAAGATAAAACTAGAACGACGATAAAAACGACGATAATAATAATCATTTTTAATAAAAATATCGAAAATTCAATTGATTATAACTTCTAATCCGTTCATCGAAACCATTCGATATCTAAAGGAAAAGTTCTTAATTTTTCGCTAGCTTTCTAAGGACATGCATATCTTATACCTTATCTCAACCGCAAGTGTAACTAATTCAAGATTCAACCTAACCTGTCTAAGGGCAATATCAAAAGTACAAGCATGCATAATCCTAAATACTCGAGCACTAGTCAGGGATACACTATTAGTATGTAAAAGTTAAATTATGAGTACTCACGTATCAATATTGAGATTCAATATTGCAGGAAAGGTACGTAGACGCAACGGAAATGATAAACACTATATTGACCTCACGAGCATACCCATGAACCATACGCAATCACCTCCATAGCTATAACCCTTAATTTCCTTAATCCTATCCCACTCGAAAAACAATTTCGAAATCACTCGGACAGCACTCCGTCGTAATATTTTATGTATACTAATAATATCTTGAAATAATACGGAGTAAATATATATATGTAAATCGATTGAGAGAGTTTAGAGAAAAATATTTTCAAGTTTCTATGAAATAATGAAACCTATTGAATTCTATTTATAATAGATTTTTGAATTATTAAAGTGAATTATTAAAGTATGAATTATTAAAGTGAATTATTAAAGTATGAATTATTAAAGTGAATTATTAAAGTATGAATTAAAGTGAATTATTAAAGTATGAATTATTAAAGTGAATTATTAAAGTATGAATTATTAAAGTGAATTATTAAAGTATGAATTATTAAAGTGAATTATTAAAGTTAAAGTAAAGTAAAAATAAAGTAAAGGTAAAGTTTAAGTATAGTAAAAGTATAAAACTACATAATACGTATAATACGCGTATAAATATATATAATATTAATTTAAATTATTATATATATTTAATAAAATAAAATATAAATATCGTTATCTTTATCATACTAGTTAAGTAATGAGTTGTCAAAAGTGGTTCTAGATATTTATAAAAGTTATATACGTTTTAATAATAAAGTTCTTTTTAAACTGAAAACGTTTTTGTACGTTTGAAACTAAATAGATCAATCGAGTCTTTATGAGATTCAATCTTCCACTATCCTTTGTCTAGTTCTCAATGATTAACAATTTGTTCTTATTTATAAATCACTTTACCATTTTCCGAATATTGTTAAAATAGAAAGATTTCTCAAATCAACGTGGGCCTTTCAACAGAGACTTGTAATCATAATTCAATATATCTGATAATTCAATTATTTGATCTTATCTTCTAATTCCATTGATAAACATTTTGAAACAGATACAATCATATAAAGTATTTAATCTAATATTTTGTTTACGTTTCAAGTTATAATATATATACACATATACATATATGGTCATATTCGTTTAATGGTTCGTGAATCGTTGGAACTTGGTCGAGGTTGAATGAATGTATGAACATAGTTTAAAATTCTTGAAATTTAACTTAACAAATATTGTTTATCGTGTCGGAAACATATAAAGATTAAAGTTTAAATTTGGTTGGAAATTTCCGGGTTGTCACAGTACCTACCCGTTAAAGAAATTTCGTCCCGAAATTTGAGTGAAAAGGTCGTGAATGATAATAAGTATGTTTTCATGATGCATACGGGCTGAAAATTAGAGTTTTATTATCAGCGAATAATTTGGATAAACAATCCATTTATATGAAGAGTACGAATGAAGCTAACATAGAAGAGTGAAATGAGTAAGTGTAGATTCATCTTATCATTTGACGTAGATATGATTGATTCCCAGATTTCAAGGGATTTGAAGAAAATCTTCTTAATAAGATTTGACTCTCCGGTAATCAAGGGAATTAGGATCCGCTTTAAATGCGATCGTCCATTTTAATTGTTCTGTCGGAGATTTTCTTATAAATTCACCTCCTTCGTTTCCTTACAACTCACACCTTCTGTTGATGCATTTTATGCAAGTCCCTAGACATCTACCCACGTCCATTGCAGGTACAACAGTTTACAGGCCACCATGATTGTTCGTTATTATACTATCCGTGTTTATATGTAGTTACAGGAACTGCAGGAACGAGATTTAGATGTTTGACTATGTTAGACTTAGTCATACATACGAGTGAAGCCTCACTAGTACAGCTGACAGGCTCATACGCATGGTTGATGCTGAGCTAAGTCACAATTACGACCTAAATAAGAAGACACGAGTGAGTGATCACCCGTACGGCTGATGAAGCCAACTCGTACGTGTGATGAATGAATTGTATGGGTGAGTCAACAGCAGGGGTATATAAAGTCTTATGTTCTTCATTTTAGGTTAAGCCTCTCATTTGTTACACACACTAAGATCTAGTGAGCTCCTCCGATTCTCTCTCAGTCCAAATCACCCAGGTGGTGAATAATAGCTCTAGGTGTTGATCTAATCACACTTGATTTAGTTGTGATTTGACTAAATTAATAAAAAAAAAAATTTAACCTATTCACTAGAGGATTTGATTCACTTATTCCGCCATTGTGTGAGTTAAATCTGTTGATTTCTAAGTTCCTAGTCATGTTTCATCACCTTCTATTCTTTCCCCCTCAACTCATATTTTAAAGTATTCATCAATATGCTCCATCCAGTTCTGATTCTCGATATACTTCTAACTTTCATATCGGTCATTCTTCTTTTTCATCTACCGCCGAAAGAATCTATTTACTTCTACTATACTCTTGGGTTTATAGTGTTTCTAGTTCTCCCGTGTCTTTATATTGCTATATGCATCGATATATATGGTTTATAATTTATGGTTTATCGTTGGGCTTTATATGTTCCCTTATATTTCAAAGTCTCTGCTTCTGTCTTCTATAATCATTATCATTCACAATTAATGCTCTGTTTTATTTGCTGCAATTTATACCCCAATTTCTATTTCGGAGTTTTGTCCTTTCGTTTCTTCTTCTTGCGATTAAGCACCGCTTGTAATGGTCCAGAATTCACAGATATGAATTTCGAAATGAACATTGTTAATGTTCTAGGAAGGAAATTGTGATGGCGCGATCTTGACTTGTCAAATTACTAGAATACCTTGGAAAAGGCCGAATCATCAAGAAATATTTTCTTGATATTTTAGAGGTTAAATAGAATACAAGAGTCGTATAACATGGCACATGATGATGTTATGATCTGTGAATCATCACGTTCCATTTAGAAACTCAGCATGACTTACTGTAATATAATCACGTTGATCAAGTGTCATTATATTATACTAATTCATGCTTCAGTTCCCAACATTACTTCAAAATATTTCTATTTTAAACTTGAATGTTTCAGAATTTAGAAACTAAAATAGTTTCTTTAATGATGTAATACAGATAGCGCGAAGAGGTAAATGATTTCAAATAAGAAAAATTAAGAAAATATCTTCAGAAATATGGAGGATATTTATAATGAAAGATATGATGATATTTCGCTGGTATTGTACGTATTATTGTTGAGATCTCTATGCTAATGTTGTTGACTTGTACGTACGATTATACATTTATTGTGGTTTGCTAATGATTATTGTGTTGTTTGTGTAGGTGTATGCAAGTAATTGGATTATGTATGTATGCGTATAAGTATTGCATTCACTAAGCATTAGCTTACCCTCTCGTTGTTTACATTTTTAGGTTCGGAGGTGGACGTGGCAAGGGTATGCTCGGGATTAGATGATTTCCCCTTTTGATGCTTGCTTGGATTACTTTTGGTTTCGAATTAGGATTGGGTAGTTTATCCCCAAACATCATGCTCGTGGTTGTGTTTGGAACTTAAACTCATGTAGTCGAAAACTTGTATTTTGTACGAAAGTCGTAAAACGACCGATGTGGGCCTGGTGTCGTAAATCTTGTTTTATTATTGAAACGTGTTAGTTTTACATATTATAAAATGTTGTGAAAATCATTTTGTCTAAAGGTGTCGGGAAGTGGGAGATCTTTAATCGAAAAATGACAAAACCGGACAGAACTGATCAGGCCTTGTGCACCTTATCTGTATAAAAAAAATTCGCGTTTAAGGTTGGATAACGGGTTGGGTTGTTACAAGTGGTATCAGAGCATGGTCTAAGGGATTTAGGTGACTTGAGATAGGCGCCTAGACTTAGACTTTTTGTGTGTGCTTATTTGTTGCGGGACTTGTAGGATTACGGGTTGGTTCGGGTTTTAGCTAGTGCCTTAGATTATAGGTGAACTAGCTATGTATTGATTATGTGTTACTAATCATGTTGTTTTGTGTTGAACATCTAGCGAGATGGTTGTTGTATTCATGAGCTCGGCATGGCGTGTGAGCGTAATTATGCTTCGCGACCATTATTACGGTTGCAAGCCAAGTCAAGTAAGTGATGTACAACAAGTATTGAACTAGATGGGATGTGTGAACGGTGGCGTATTTACTTGATTGTGATTATTGTTCGCGACGGTGTATATAATTTTTTCGTGTTGCGTTCCTAACCGAGTTCATTTCTTAGAATGAAGACGAGGAACGGACATGATAATGGTGATCAAGGTGAGGACTCCGAGTTCACGGCCAAGGTTGAGGCCATCTGTGAGCGTCAAAAGGCAGAGTTTATATAGGACGTTAAAAGATGTTCTTAGATACGATTGACGAGCAAGTAGTCAATCTAGTCAAGGAACAAGTTAAGGTTGTTCTCCGTGAAGATAATATAGGAAGGCGAGACTTCTACTACAAAAATTTCAAGGATGCTCAACCTCCCACTTTTGATGGTGAACGAGACCCACTTAAGAGTGCTCGTTGGATCTCCGATATAGAGGGGGCTTTTCATACTAGTGAGTGCCCTCTTGATAAGAAGACGAGGTATGGTAGTAGTATGCTAAGGGGTGACGCCAAGTTGTGGTGGGATGCGAAAATCCAACTCTATGGTGATGAACAATGTATGGAGTTCACATGGGACGAGTTTAAGACGGAATTTTTCAAGGAGTACCGAACTTCGGCTGATCTTTCTAAGCTTAAAGACGAGTTGCGTGCTTTGAGGCAAGGGTCGATGGATTTAAACACTCTCAAATCCGTTTTCTTATCGAAGACCCAATTTTGCCCGGAGTATGTCGGGAATGATCATATGTTGAAGGAAGACTTTTACCGAACTTTAAATGACCACTACCAAGAGAAAATTAGTAGGAACGCGGTGACAAATTTTGACGAATTGTTTGACATGGCGAAGGGTTTTGAGACGCTTGTCCTGAAGAGGAGTGGTTCCGATGTTAGTAAGCGAAAGTTCGAAACTACGGTGCATTCGAACAAGAAGGGTAAGAGTACTTCCGAGAGAAACGAAAGCGTGAAGAAGAGTGGTACCGGTGATTTTATACCCACGTGCTATAATTGCGGACAACGGGATCATTTGTCGCGCGAATGTACGAATGCGAAGTCTAACAAGGTTACATGTTTTAATTGTCGAAAGGAGGGACACTGAAAGTCGGCTTGTCCGAAACTAGTTGGTGATGCATGAGAACCTGACGACGATGTTCAGGTACTTTTTGATATTTCTTTAGAAATGTGCTTATGATTTTGTTTAATGCATTTTGTGTTAGTGCGTAGTGTAATGAGGGGTAGCGTTCCTTATGGAATTACCCTATGATGATGGTCGGATTGACGTGCGAGGGGCGTAATACTTGGTGTTTCCAAGCATTCCTTAGTGTTGGGCGAAAGATTTTACCAAGCCATGAGAATGGGCTTTGGTGTTTTTTTGGTAGCGCGTAGTCGCTTTTGTGATGTAATTGATGAAACATAAGTTTCGTCGGGTACGAGTGACTTAAAGTCTCTCTAGTGTTGTGATGGGTGACATCGGATGAATGGAACCCTCGAAGTCGAGCTTTTCGGTCTCGATGAATGGTGATAGTGGAGTCTATGTGACGCGATGTCAGGTGCCTCTTTCATACCTGCAAGCGTAATGTTCGACTCCGGCGATGTTATGGTTACTTTGTACTTAGGGTACCGGAAAGAAAACCTTAGGTACATGAGTGACTAGGTGAAACTTTAACAAGCTATGACAATCGGAGGATTGCAAGAATAAAGTTTGTGTAATTGTGTTGAACTCTTCGTTTGAAGTGATTAAGGATAGGTAAAGATCCTTTGTATGCTCAAAGTTGGAGCAAGACGTGGTGATGGGTCGTGTGAAACCAATGGTTGGTAAAGTCTACCTTTGGTAGCATCGTACGGTTGTACAAATGCTGTTATGGGACGTAGTTCCAAGTGGGGGAGTTACACTCCCACGCGAGGAGGTTTTAGTGTGAGATTTCGGATGATGCTCATAGTGGATCCGAAATTTGTGTCGGGACCTAGATTTGGTCGATTTGTGGTAGAGTACAATTTCGGTTAAATTGTACTTATGATTTTGGATTTAAATTATCACCGAGGTGGTAATGTGGTAAATCTCGTTGGGAGATAATGAACGAGTTTGACGAGCAAGGTGAAATCCCTCGGTTAAGGGGTGTGCGTGTCGGATTCCTTGCTAGAGAATGGTTGTCTTGTACCTATGTGCGATATAGGTGGTTCTTGCTCGATTGCGTTGACGTTGTGTACGCGTACGTATGATGCGTGCATTTGTATAATGGATTTTACTTGGGTGGATTAGTCGCGGTGTTTAAGACTCCACTTATTAGTTTGATTGACATGTGGAATTGTCGCTGTGTTTAAGACACCACATAGTCATGGTGGTGAGTTAGTCGCGGTGTTTAAGACATCACCCGGGGAATTAGTGATTACGCGGTGTTAAGTACACTAATGGATTTTGTGGTGAAATGCAATTTCGGTTAAATTGTATGTATTGTGGCAAGTGCTATCCAATTGCGAGGATTCACTTTTCGTTGGCCACGGTTGAAGTGTGATAAGTAGTAAGTGTTATCCGTTAGGATTTGCTTTTCTTCGGCTACTTATTGGTGTGTGGAATGCGTTTTCCGTTAGAAATCGCTTTTGTTTGGCCACGTGTGAGGAGAGGTAAGTGTGATCCGTAAGGATGCGCTTTTTGTCAGCCTCTTGTTGCGTAGTGGTAAGTGGTTAATGTTTGATCTACCGCTTTTCGTCAGCCACGTACGCGTGAGGATGTGGGGCAAGTGGTATCCATTCGTGAGGATTCACTTTTCGTCGGCTCCATTGTATTGTTTATTGGCCATATTATTGGTGTGTTGTTACTTTAGCAATGTACATGATAAGGGTACGCTAAAAGGATTGCTAACTTGGTACGAGGTTTGGGAATGTTAGCTTGTTTTGTCATGCGGTCGAGCCGTGAGTTCGTTCCGGATTTGTTAAATCACGGATGATGATTTAAATCGGAAGGGTAACTTTTGAGTAAAGTCACCTAAGGGAGTTGTGCGAAATCTTCGGATTTGATGGAATTATTGTGGACATCGAGTTTAGAAGTATGTCGAAGGCCATGGAGTGTGGGTCCTGTTAGTTAAAGTGGCGAGGATCACGGGGACGTGATCCAATCTAAGTGGGGGAGAGTTGTAAGACCCTAAACCCAAGTGCACAGGTGTACGTAAACATCGAATAATCAAACTGAGTTAAAACTGAAACTGGCAAACTGAGTTTGACCTTGTGCGTGCCGCGCAAGGAGAGGGGTGCGCGCCGCGCACTGCCTCTGCAACAGAATTCTGTTTTTGATGTTTTGAGTTAAATGAAGGGCATTTTGGTCTTTTCACTTGAGACCGGATGTGTAGCCATATTATCAGTTTTGGATCTAGTTTTGGACCATATTTCAAATCTACAAGCACTCTCATTTCATTCTTAGAGAGAGAGAGATTTCTAGAGAGAGATTTGGTGATTTGGGGAAGAAGGAGCTTGAATCGATCAAAAGCTCAAGTGTTAAGGTTGTTCATCTCGCTTTTGGCTACGTTTTGGTAGTATTGGTAAGTTCTAACTCCGAGTTTTCATAATTTGATTTAGTGTTCATAATTGGGTGATTGAGTTAGTAAATGGTGTTGATAACCATTGTTGGTGGGTTTTGGATTGGATGATGAAATTGATTAGTTGATAATCATGTTTGGATGTGAAATCACTTGTTAACTTAGGTTATAAGTGATTATTAGTGTAAACTTGCAAATGGGTGTTTTGACTTGAGTTTAGGTCAAAATGGGTTTTGTGTAAATTGATGCAAGTAATGTGTTTTGGTGATGAAACCTTGAGTAAATGGGTTGTTGGAACATAATCACTAGTCGATTGTGATTATGGGTATTTCGGGTGAGATTTTGACTTAGTCAAATTGGAAGTAAGTGCAATTGGGTTAATATTGCACTTATTGGTATTTTGATTATAAGCTAGATTGGTTGGCTTATTTTTTGTGAATTACTTAGGTGATTTGCATTTGGATGATTAGGAGCTCAAGCGGGATTGCTTTTCAAGTAATCGAGGTGAGTGGAATATTTATACGCTTATGTATATAATTTGGTTGCTTGCGTGCGAAGTGGTAAGTGACATCCGTTAGGATTCACTTTTCGTGGACCACAATTGAGTTGGGAAAATATAGTGAGTGATATCCGTGTGGATAGCTCTTCGTAGGCTATATTCGGTTTGTGTATGTGGCGAGCGATTAACGTTTGACCTATCGCTCTTTGTCGGCCACGTGTGTATGTGTGTACTTGGAATGTGGTGAGTGATATCCGAAAGGAATGACTCTTTATCAACCACAATTGGAGGTGAGCATGTGACGAGTGATTAACGTTTGACATATCGCTCTTCGTCGGTCACATGTGAGTATTTGGTTATGTGGCGAGTGATTAATGTTTGACATATCGCTCTTCGTCGGCCACATGTGTGTTTGGGTAAGTGGTGAGCGTTATCCATTTGGGGATCCGCTCTTCGTTGGCCACTTATCGTGGGATGGTAAGTGGTTCCGCTTTTCTTCGGCCATCCTGGTGATTGAGGTAAGTGTTAACGTTTCGATTGCACTTTTCGTCGACCTCATGGTGCGTAGTGGTGAGTGGTTAACGTATTTGACCTACCGCTCTTCGTCGGCCACGTACGAGTTGCTATGGGTGGTGAGTGGTTAACGATTTTGACCTACCGCTCTTCGTCGGCCACCATCGAGTCGAATGTCGACATTGTGTATGTTGGGGTGTGTATGTTTCGCTGGTATTGTACGTATTATTGTTGAGATCTCTATGCTAATGTTGTTAACTTGTTGTACGTACGATTATACATTTATTGCGGTTTGCTAATGATTATTGTGTTGTTTGTGTAGGTGTATGCAAGTAATTGGATTATGTATGTATGCGTATAAGTATTGCATTCACTAAGCATTAGCTTACCCTCTCGTTGTTTACATTTTTAGGTTCGGAGGCGGACGTGGCAAGGGTATGCTCGGGATTAGATGATTTCCCCTTTTGATGCTTGCTTGGATTACTTTTGGTTTCGACTTAGGATTGGGTAGTTTATCCCCAAACATCATGCTCGTGGTTGTGTTTGGAACTTAAACTCATGTAGTCGAAAACTTGTATTTTGTACGAAAGTCGTAAAACGGCCGATGTGGGCCCGGTGTCGTAAATCTTGTTTTATTATTGAAACGTGTTAGTTTTACATATTATAAAATGTTGTGAAAAGCATTTTGTCTAAAGGTGTCGGGAAGTGGGAGATCTTTAATACAAAAATGACAAAACCGGACAGAACTGATCAGGCCTTGTGCGCGTCGCGCACAATTGGTGGTGCGCGCCGTGCACCTTATCTGTATAAAAAAAATAATATTTCGCGTTTAAGGTTGGATAACGGGTTGGGTTGTTACAAAACTTAAAAACTAATTATTAATTAAAAACCCTAATTTGGGTAAATAATAATAATAATTATTAATTAAACCCTAATTCTGTAATTAATGCGTACTATGTTTCCTGACAGAACAGGCTACGCGATCGTGTAGATGTTTGCTTGTTCTTCTCCGCGATCGCGGAAGTCAACAATACTGGACTCGAGTGTTAGGCTAAAACAGTACGGCCCAACTTAATTTAAATATTATTTTGGGCTTCGAATTTTATTTTGGTCCAGTTACAAGTTTATAAAAAAAATTTAATTTATAGAAAATGTTATATAATTTAACTAAAACTTAAATTTTAAACACTTAAATTAGAAATAATTTTATAAACTAAATATTAAAAATATAACTTATATATATATATATATATATATATATATATATATATATATATATATATATATATATATATATATATATATATATATATATATATATATATATATATATTTCTATTTTATATATTTAAAACTTATATAAAAATATATTTTTACAAAAATAGATTAAAACTTAATAAAAATCTTTTTTTTTAATATAGCGTTTCGCTTTCGATCCCTGGCAGCGGTGCCAAAAATACTTGATGTGTGCGAGGTGTAGTACGAAATACTATTATAGTTTACTACGAAATACTATTAAATACGATACAATTTACACAAGTTATTTATTTATTTATTGAATGGATATACCTAAACCTTGCTACAACACTTATAGGTAGTGTACCTAATCGTAAAGTAGTGTAGTTTTTAGTAAGTCCGATTCGTTCCACAGGGATACAGCTGAGTTTAATGCTATATTTATTTTAAACTATATTTGTATATATGTATATATATATATATATATATATATATATATATATATATATATATATATATATAAGTAGTATTATTATTATTTTAAAAGGGGGTTTTACTGTTTAATGACCGGTTTGTCGATTTTAAGTCCTAATGCAAAATATTAAATATAACTTAATTCAAAGCGTAAAGTAAATGACGGTCAATAAAAATGCGATAAAATAAAAGTACGATAATTAAAAGTGCAATAATTTAAAGTACGATAAATAAAATGACAGTAAATAAAAGTACGATGAGATATAAAATAAAGGAATTATGCTTATTTAAACTTCCGTAATCATGATGTTTGACGTGTTGATTTTAATTTATTATCAAGGGTTAATTGTCCTTTGTCCTGGTTTATTTGATACGTCCATCTAGTTTTTGTCCATAATAGTCCATCGGTCATAAATATAAAGTGCGAGTGTCCTCGTCAAATTACCCTTATACCCGAAGTCAAATATTCCAACTAATTGGGGATTTAAACCGTAATAAGGTCTTAATACTTTGTTAATGATTACACCAGGTTATCAGCTGTGTGCAATCCAATGTTTTAATACTTTATTAACAATTACACCAATTTTCCTTGTATGTAATTCACCCCTGTTTTAATGAGTCCATTGACTATTAATCCATTCTCGTGTCCGGTCAAATGAACGATTATTAGTATTTATAAATATCCCGCCCATCGTATCCGATCGAGTGTATGTGGTTATTTATAGATACGTCAAATTGTAATTCTCTATATTAAATTAACAAACTATCATTCAGTTAGATAAATATAAAGCCCATTAATAGCCCATAGTCCAATTTCCACAAGTGTCGGTCTTTTGTCCAAACCCCAATTATGGTCCAAAGCCCAATAACCCCGTCTTAATATTTAGTCCAACATTACGATTACTTCGGCTTAAATAAACATAATAATAATTTAGCTACGAGACATTAATTTAAAAATATTGAACATAACTTACAATGAGTATTAATCGCGTAGTGTTACACGGACAGAGTTTCGACTTACAAAACCTTAAAACATTCGCTATAATAACCTTATTATTATTAAGCTTAAATTAAAATTATAATTATAATTATAAATATATATGTTTACAGAAGGAATATTGAAGATGGTGTAAAGAAATCGGCCGAATGCTCAAGCTTTTATAGGCCAATTGTGTCCTGGTTTGTAACACCCCAGCTTAACATGACCACAATATTCTCCGCTTTGCCCGCAGGCGCACAGCTTTTTCTTGGCGACCACACACGAGAAGCACTTTCCCAGGAGGTCACCCATCCTGGTAGTGCTCTCACTCGAGCATGCTTAACTGCAGTGTATTCACACATCTGCTCTGCCTGTGGTCCCAAAACGCGTTGTGTCATTTAAGCGTGAGTATTACCTTATAATCCCATGATCACTCATGTCCGTGGGCGATGTGGGATTTTCCTAGGGTGTTACATTCACCCCCCTCAGGGACTCATCGTCCTCGATGAGGTTTGCCCCACCACCCCCAACATTACATGAGTGGCTCTGATACCATTCTGTAACACCCCAGCTTAACATGACCACAATATTGTCCTCTTTGCTCGCAGGCGCACGGCTTTTTCTTGGCGACCACACACGAGAAGCACTTTCCCAGGAGATCACCCATCCTGGTAGTGCTCTTGCCCGAGCACGCTTAACTGCAGTGTATTCACACCTCTGCTCTGCCTGTGGTCCCAAAACGCGTTGTGTAATTTAAGTGTGAGTATTACCTTATAATTTCATGATCACCCATGTCCGTGGGCGATGTGGGATTTGCCTAGGGTGTTACATGGTTTACTCCGCGATCGCGATGGTTTTCTCCCTTATATCTCCGCGATCGCGGAGCTCTTGTATCCAGCTCATCCAGGTGAATTAAACGTGGGCTGCTGATAAATATAATATATAATATTATATATAATTAATTATATATTAGATTATATTCTTGTGCATAGTTGACTTGTAATTTTAGCTCCGTTGAGTCATATGTTGATAGTTGGTTCATGTCTCGGTTCTGGATTTTTGAACGTCCTTTTGTACGCTTAGATATCTTGTACTTTGCGTTTTGCGACTTCTCTTGTAATTTTTATAAGTTTCTCACCAATAATTTGAACCATTTGGATTGTACTTTGTACTTTTTAGCGTTTTGGTCGTTTGCGTCTTCAAATCGTCGAATCTGTCTTTTGTCTTCACCTTTTATTATTTAAACGAATATCACTTGTAAATAGAACAATTGCAACTAAAAGCTTGTCTTTCTTAAAGGATAATGCTATGAAATATATGTTCGTTTTTAGCATTATCACGTCTCAAAATAGGCAAGCATCTCGGCAAAAATCTTACCCGGTACTACGCATCCCGGGTGGCCGACTCCTTTCTCAACATTCGTTTGACATCTTCCTGGGTATTCTACATTACAGACAAATGGCAAGACCAAGAACCTGGGTGACATACACGCAACCGGCACCGTACAGCCGGTCAAGATAATCACAAATAGGCACCATAAAGCCAATCATTATAATCATGATCGTGAAGAAACACTTGGAACAAGTATTTGGCGAGACCTACCCGGCTAGACTGAGAGCACTGTGATGCCTTAACCGGAATTAACCCGCCGACACTACCATCTCGGCATTCCAAACCGACACGAAGACATTCTCCTGGGACAAGCACGTTGTCTCGGAAGAAAGTGCATTACCCCGGAGCAGACACCCTGTCCCGGAATGACCACTCGATAACGGAACGAGCATGCAAGCAAGTTGCATGCCACGTCAGCCCGCAAATCTAGGGAGGTTCGTTAGGATCTGTTATTCCCCATGAAAGGGACAGGTGCCACGTCACCCCTCGGGATTGACAAAGTTCGTTACAACCATGAAAGGGACATGTGCCACCTCATCATTCCCTCCATAACATCTATAAATACA